>NC_037674.1:50614624-50896813 GCF_003255815.1 Theropithecus gelada
AAAAAAAAAAAAAAAAAAAAAAAAAGAAAGAAAGAAACAAAACAAAACAAAACAAAAACACAAAAAGCAACAACAACAACAAAAAACTAAGAATAATGCTAATGTCCGTTCAAGTTCTTTTTTTTGAGACAGGCTCTCGCTCTGTTGTTGCCCAGGCTGGAGTGCAGTGGTGCAATCACAGCTCACTGCAGCCTCAAACGCTTTGGGCTCAAGCATTCCTTCCACCCTTGCCTCCCAAAGTGCTGAGATTACAGGTGTGAGCCACCAGCCCTGGCCCCATTCAAGTTCTTAAACAAACGTATATACTTCATTGACACATTACAAAAAAAAAATTTCATGTTATTATATTCCAAAATAAATTACACATCCTGACAAATTACACATACAAATTGCTTTATCAAACTATTTGATAGTCCCTTCCCTAAAGATTCTGATAAATCCCCTAAGGGAACATACACTCTAATCTATACCTAATACAAAATAGCTGTTTTATAAGGAATGATATGTTGGGCTGGGCGCAGCGGCTCACACCTGTAATCCCAGCACTTTGGGAGGCTGAGACGGGTGGATCACCTGAGGTCAGGAGTTTGTGGCCAGCCTGATCAACATGGTGAAGCCCTGTCTCTACTAAAAATACAAAAATTAGCTGGGCATGATGACAGGCGCCTGTAATCTCAGCTATGCGGGAGACTGAGGCAGGAGAATCGCTCGAACCCGGGAGGCGGAGGTTGAGGTGAGCTGAGATCACGCCATTGTACTTCAGCCTGGGCGACACAGCAAGACTCCGTCTCAAAGAAAAAGAGAAATATTTTAAATGTAACACTGTCAAGAAAACAGGATACACAACTATTTTCATGTGTTTTTTTGCCTGCAGCATTCTGAAGGCTAGTAGAGACTCCCAATCAATACATCCTTTACAGTATGGTATGAAAATCATTTCCTTTTTTTTTTTTTTTGGAGATCGAGAGTCTCATTCTGTAACCCAGGCTGAAATGCAGTGGAACAATCTCAGTTCACTGCAACCTCTGCCTCCTGGATTCAGGTTATTCTCCTGCCTCAGCCTTCTGAGTAGCTAAGACTACAGGTGTGTGCCACCACGCCTGGCTAATTTTTGTATTTTGAGTAGAGACGGGATTTGACCATGTTGCCCAAGCTGGTCTCGAACTCCTGACCTCCAGTGATCTGCCCACCTCAGCCTCCCAAAATGCTGGGATTACAGACGTGAGCCACTGCACCCGGCTCCATTTTTTCTTTCCTCTTGTCAAATGGACACTGAATTGAGTTTGGAAATCTGAATTCCTTCTGAACAGCCTCTGCAACAGGTAGGGGGATAAGAGGAGGCAGAAAATTTTATCTTGGGGTATTGGATGCAGCACAGCCTAGAGCTCAGATACCTCTAGGCTCTTCGCTCTCACTGTTTGACCCTGGAAAATTAACTGAAGTTTCATTTTCCTTATCTGTAAAATGGGGACACTACCCGCCTTAGCAGATTATAAAGATTAAATGTGAAAACAAGTAGGTTAACACTATGCACCAGTAAGTATTAAACAAATGGTAGCTATAAACTAATCCTTATCTAAAAATGTCTTTGTTGATTGTCTATTTATAGAAATCAATCATAACTTAAAGAAATGAAACCTATCTCAAATCACATTTCCTAGTATCTGTTTTAGATAAGTGTGGTGTAACTTCTAGTTAAGACTTAAAGTATTTTCACTTATTTACTTTTAGAGATGGGGGTCTTGATATGTTGCCCAGGCTGGTCTTGAACTCCTAGCCTCAAGGAATCCTACCACTTCGGCCTCCCAAAGTACTAGAATTACAGGCGTGAGCTACCGTGCCCAGCTTTAACACATATATATATATATATATATATATATATAGTTTTTTTTTTAAACTTCACCCAGAAACCTCTCAACATTGTTGTTCTAAGAATATTCTGAAATTTAAATGTTAGTAATATCCTACATATCTTTAATGCAGTAACGGGCAGGAGGAAGAGTAGGAAAAAAACCAAAGCAGAAAAGATCTTCCCAGAGACCTAAATTACCTACATAATCCAAGCCCAGAATGAAGTGGAATATGTACATAAATGGACTAGAAGTGAATACGTTTTAATTTCTTTTTTTTTTTTTTTTTTTTTTTTTTGAGACAGAGTCTCACCCTGTTGCCCAGGCTGGAGTGCAATGGCACAATTTTGGCTCACTGCAACCTCAACCTCCAGGTTCAAGTGATTCTCCTGCCTTAGCCTCCCGAGTAGCTGGGATTATAGGCATGTGCCACCACATCAGGATAATTTTTTGTAACTTTAGTAGAGACGAGGTTTCACCATGTTGGTCAGGCTGGTCTCGAACTCTTGACCTCATGATCTGCCTGCCTCAGCCTCCCAAAGTGCTGGGATTGCAGGCATGAGCCACCGTACCCGGCCTTAATTTCTACAACAAAAATGGATCTCCACACCTAAATATATCTGGTAAGTGCGAACATTTAATCAAAACTACATGGATACTGAATAAGTCTCACAAGACTAATATACAAATTTAATATATCAGAAAACAAGGCCAGGTGCGGTGGCTCAAAAAAAAAAATATATATACACACACACACACACACACACACACATAGATTAGAACAACCGTCTAACACACTACTATCAAGAACTTAGGGCCAGAAGCAGCGGCACTAGCCTGGGCGACAGAGTGAGACCCTGTCTCAAAAAAAAATTTATGAGCTACCTTTTTCAAAAGCTAAAGCTAGCCTTAACTGAATACTTAAAATGCAAATATAAAATGATACAATCACTTTGGAAGACTGTTTAAGCAGTTTCTTATCAAGTTAAACACAAACCTACCATATAACACAGTAATTCCACTTCTAAGTATTTACCCAATAAAAGGTCTACGTACTCCTTCCCTAGAGGTAATTACCTGTCCTATCCAGAACACTGCTTCATGATAAGCGCAATTCCTTTTGTTCACTGCTGGGCATGGATTTGACTACAAAGTGCAATTCTTTGTTTCCTAACTGTGAATAAGATGACCAGCAACAGCAACTCCAAATCAAGGAGATCACCACCTTCAAGGATTTGATCACATGTCTTCTGGAAGCCAAATTACAAACTGGTTCTATTACAAAAACTCTTTTATAAAACAGACCAGGCACGGTGGATCACGCCTGTAATCCCAGAACTTTGAGAGGCCAAGGCAGGATCGCTTGATGCCAGGACTGAGAGACCAGCTTGGGCAACAGAGACCCCCACTCTCTACAAAAAACTTTAAAAATTAGCGGGGTTTGGTGGTCCCACCTACTCAGGAGGCTGAGGCAGGAGGATCCCTCGAGCCCAGGGAAACAAGGCTGCAATGAGCTATGACTGCACCACTCTACTCCAGCCTAAGTGAAAGAGCAATACTCTCTATCAAATAAATTAAAATAAATAAAAATTTTAAAACCCATACATCTCTTTCTGAAGGGGTAAAACAGACTCTCCCCACACAATTTAAATTATATTGTTAAATCCAGTCATGGGGAGAGCAGGATCTATTCTATTAGCTATGGACACATCCTCCACATGCTTAATATTTTTTTAGGTAAACTATACTAGCATTCTCTGCCCCACACACCCCACACCACTTAAGAACAGGATCTCCACCTAGTATTGAAGCTTGTAAGGCAAATTATTTTGGAAAACAATTACTCAGAGCTTTTACGTAACCTGAAAGTTCTAAAGAAAGAAAAAAGAAGCAGCTGTGAAAAATGAGGACATTTTTAGGGCTTCATTCTAAAAAGCTATTTCTAACACTGCTTTTTGGCATTCAGTTAAGCACTCCATTTAAAAACGAAAAAGGCGGGCCGGGCGCGGTGGCTCAAGCCTGTAATCCCAGCACTTTGGGAGGCCGAGATGGGCGGATCACGAGGTCAGGAGATCGTAGACCATCCTGGTTAACATGGTGAAACCCCGTCTCCACTAAAAAATACAAAAAACTAGCCGGGCGAGGTGGCAGGCGCCTGTAGTCCCAGCTACTCAGGAGGCTGAGGCAGGAGAATGGCGTAAACCCGGGAGGCAGAGCTTGCAGTGAGCTGAGATCTGGCCACTGCACTCCAGCCTGGGCGACGGAGCGAGACTCCGACTCAAAAAAACAAATAAATAAATAAAAACAAAAAAGGCTAACATATATAGAAAAATAAAAGGGTTCATTAATCCTTCAGGTTTAAATTTAGTTAAATAGGATAGTTTTCCATTTAATACATAATCAACCCAGACAGGCCCAAAGAATGAACATTTTGGTGGTGGTAACTCTAGGAATGAGGGCACATTAACGAGTTATTGAGGCCAGCCACAGTGGCTCTCGCTTGTAATCCCAGCACTTTGGGAGGCTGAGGCGGAAGGATGACTTGAGCCCAGGAGGTCAAGGCTGCAGTGAGCTGTGCCAACTGCACTGTAGCCTGCATAACAGAGTGAGACCCTGTCTCAAAAAAAAAAACAAAACAAAAAAAACAAAAAAGAGTAATCCCAGGACTTTGGGAAGCTGGAGGCACTCCTGAGCCCAGGAGTTCCCAGACCAGCCTGGGCAACATAGGGAGATACTGTTTCTATGAAAAATATGAAAAATAAAACTGGTGGGGCACCCTTGTGGTCCCAGCAACTTGGGAGACAGAGGCAGGAGGATGAGTTAAGTCCCAGGAGGTCAAGGCTGCAGTGAGCTGTGATGGTGCCACTGCACTCCAGCCTAGGCAATACAGTGAAACTATCTCCAGGAAAAAAAAATTAATTAAAAAAAATTTTTTTTTTTGAGATGGCGTCTCACTCTGTTGCCCAGACTAGAGTGCAGTGGCGCAATCTCAGCTCGCTGCAACCTCTGCCTCCCAGGTTCAAGCAATTCTCCTGCCTTAGCCTCCCAAGTAGCTGGGACCACAGGTGCATGCCACCGCACCTGGCTAATTTTTGGATTTTTAGTAGAGACTGGTTTCACCATGTTCAGGCTGGTCTCGAACTCCTGACCTCAGGTGATCCACCCACCACAATCTCCCAAAGTGCTGGGATTACAGGCATGAGCCACTGTGCCCGGATGAAAAATGTAAATTGTACTGTTACTTTAGCAAAACACAAAATCTGAACAAACATCAGGATGGCCCAAACATAACTATAAGAAACAAAAATGGTTCCACCATTAAAAAGGAGTCAGTTTCGGCCAGGCGTGGTGGCTCATGCCTGTAATCCCAGCACTTTGGGAGGTTGAGGCAGGTGGATCACCTGACGTCAGGAGTTCGAGACCAGCCTGACCAACACGGTGAAACCCCGCCTCTACTAAAAACACAAAAATTAGCCGGGCATGGTGGCAGGTGCCTGTAACTTCAGCTACTCTGGAGGCTGAGGCAGGAGAATCGCTTGAGCTGAGACCACGCTATTGCACTCCAGCTTGGGCAACAAGAACGAAACTCCGTCTCAAAAAACAAACAAACAAACAAACAAACAAACAAGAATTCAGTTTCCCAAGATGGATTTTGGTTTCCTTTTCTATACAATAAAATGGTCTCCACGATCTCTAAAGCACACTCTAGGTTGGCTGCAGTGGCTCATGCCTATAACCCCAAACTTTGGGAGGCTGAGGTGGGAGGATCACCTGAGCCCAGGAGTTCAACATAGGGACACTCCGTCTCTACTTTAAAAATAAACAAAAATAAAGTACCCTCCAGCCTTACGGTTCTATGACAAATGATAAAAGATAAAGTCTAAAATGAATGAAGCAAAACATATTATTTAGGTTCTGAAGTGTTAAAACACTTAGTCAAGGCAACAACCTTATTAGTTTTGAGTTTCTGAATTCTTTTTTTTCTTTTTGGAGATGGAGTCTCGCTCTGTCGCCCAGGCTGGAGTGCAATGGCGCGATCTCGGCTCACTGCCACCTCTGCCTCTCAGGTTCAAGCGATTCTTGTGCCTCAGCCTCCCGAGTAGCTGGGATTACAGGGGCATACCACCACACCGAGCTAAATTTTTTTGTATTTTTAGTAGAGACAGGGTTTCTCCATGTTGGTCAGGCTGGTCTTGAACTCCTGACCTCAGGTGATCCGCCCGCCTCGACCTCCCAAAGTGCTGGGATTACAGGCATGAGCCACTGCGCCCGGCCGAGTTCTTTTTTTAATTAACTTCAGCATACCCTGAAATGAATTTCTGAGTTCTTATGTTTAAATATGCATGCACAGTTTCCAGTGATGCGGGTTCAAAAATAAAATATAATATGGATGCATCGGCGCTAAATTTCAAAATGTAGCTTATATAATCATCACGGACCAAGAGCGAAGTACAATTACTGTAATTATTCTACGGTGGTGGACTCAAAATCTCCCAGTACACATATAAGGGGAAAGAAAGTAAGAATCAGCAGCACGTCTCATACTCCAGCAATCAGGCTTCTATTCCAAAGGGGAAAAAACAAGAAGCGTTCCTATGCTTGCAAAACCCAGTATTCCCGAGTCTGTGGCATTCAATTTTCAAAAGAGTGATATTTTTATCATAAGCCCTATCAAAACTTCCGGAGATCAGGAAACAACCACACACGTCGATCTATTTTAAACGTGGAAGAATGAGAACGTGGCACAGCAGTCCCTAAAAATGACAGAAAAGGCTGTGAAGGTGACACACTAAACGCTAACCGAGAAATGTCTGATTAAAAAGTATAATTCTGTGTTCCTCACGGAAGCATATTGTATTCTCCGACCCTGAGCGGCGCGCCCGAAGGCTCAATGTCACCTTCGCCGAGGCGCTGCAGGCCGGCGGCGGCCACTCTCGGTCAGGCGGCCGCAGGGTCGGCGCCGGGGCAGGGTCATGGCCCGGGAACCGAAGGGGAGCGCTGCGTCCCCTCCTCGGCGCTCACAGTAGGTCCACATCTGACCTGTCCGCGGTGGCAGAGCCAGGAAGTTGCCCGGAGGGAGGCCCCGGGGGACCGCTCTCAGGTCCTCCACTACTCGAAGCGGCGGCCAGGGCGGCCCGCGGTCACAGGGTTCAGTAACCATTGTAGGCAAGGGCTAGGCCGGGGACAGCCCGCCCCGGAGTGGCGGCGGGGGCCCAGGTCACCGCAAGGACACGAGGGCGCGGGCAGTGGCAAGCAGGGACCTTACCCGCGGCGGGGCCGGGGGTCCGGGCGGAGTGCAGCAGGCCTCGAGGGCCGGCCCAGGTGGTGGCGGCCACAGCGCAGCGGCGGAGAGCGGCGCCCAGCATGACGGCGATGGCGGCGCGCAGGCTGAGGGTAAAGAGAAGCCGGTGTGAGCTCGCGGGTTACTCCGGAGCTAGCGGGGGCCGGACAGGCGCACGGCGGGCGGAGCACGTAGGCCCGCCCACTGCGACTCTGGCGCGTGGGTGAGAAGGGCCACCGTGCGGCCGCCGGCGGGCTACGGCGGCGCGCCGAGGACAAACTGTTAGCCTGGCGTCCCGCCTTGTCTCTTGTCAGGTGGCCTGCAGCCGCCATCCTGGAAGTAGGAATGGAGGCGAGGGAGGAGCAACCGACCGTGCACTTTTTCGAGTCAGGCCCAGGAGGGCACTTAATCACCTCAAAATAGGAATGACAGCAATAACAACAAACTATAATAAAAATACCTACTTTGCGGCCGGGCGCGGTGGCTCACGCCTGTAATCCCAGCACTTTGGGAGGCCGAGGCGGGCGGATCACCTGCAGTAGGGAGTTCAAGACCAGCCTGGCCAACATGGAGGAACCCCGTCTCTACTAAAAATACAAAATTAGCCAGGCGTGGTGGCGCAACTCATGCCTGTAATCCCAGCTACTCGGGAGGCTGCGTCAGGAGAATCGCTTAAAGCCAGGAAGCGGACGTTGCGGTGAGCCAAGATGGTGCCATTGCACTCCAGCCTGGGCAACAAAAGCTAAACTCCATCCCAAAAAACCAAACGAAACAAAAACCTACTTTGCTTAGCCCCGCCTTCTCGTTGTGGCATAAAATAAAACAACGAATGGGGAGAAAATGCTGCTGGACGCGGTTGCTCACTCCTGTAATCCTAGCACTTTGGGAGCCCAAGGCGGGCGGATCACCTGAGGTCGGAAGTTCGAGACCAGTCTGACCAACTGGAGAAACCCCCGTCTCTACTAAAAATGCAAAATTAGCCCGGCGTGGTGGCGCATGCCTATAATCCCAGCTATTTGGGAGGCTGAGGCAGGAGAATTCCTGGAACCCAGGAGGTGGAGGTTGCAGTGAGTTGAGATTGCACCATTGCACTCCAGCGTGGGCAACAAGATCGAAACTGCATTTAAAAAAAAAAAAAAAACAAAAAACCTATATGTAAGGGACTTTATTAGTACATATATATGTACTAATATATATTAGTATTATATATTAGTGGCGCGGCGTGATCTCCGCTCACTGCAAGCTCTGCCACCTCCCGGGTTCACGCCATTTTCCTGCCTCAGCCTCCCTAGAAGCTGGGACTACAGGCACCCGCCACCACGCCCGGCTAATTTTTTTTGTATTTTTAGTAGAGTCGGGGTTTCACCGTGTTCGCCAGGATGGTCTCGATCTGACCTCGTGATCCACCCGCCTCGGCCTCCCAAAGTGCTGGGATTACAGGTGTGAGCCACCGCGCCCGGCATGTCCATATTCTTATATCACAAACCAGCTTACATAAAAAATGAGTTCAACTACTTCATTTCACAGATTAGGAAAGAGACTCAGAAATTAGGTTGCTGCTGACAGTCAAGGATATTCTCGCCACATTCTCAGTTCCAAGGACTCTCACCTGAATGTTTCTGCCCCATCTCCTACAGGAGGGCTCCTGAATCAACGATGGCTCTGAAATAGGGTCGATCAAGGTCCAAGGTTGTTGCATCTGATCTCACTAGCTACATCCTAACTTTGAGCCCATGGGCAGTCAAGGACACTTCTCCCAGGCCTGAAGTATCTGGATGCTGCCCAGAGTTAATGAGACATTCTGTTCTGTCTTGCTGTCTCCCATTCTCTATCCCTGGGCACACTGAGGAAAGAAAAGATGGACATTCACATGCCACTTCCTCACTTCAGGCCGACTCTCCAGGGCTTCAGCATCTGCCCTTCTCTTTTTCCTTCCTAGCAGTGTGGCTTCAGTGGGTAGGAAGCTAGCTGGGAAAGGATTTTAAAAATGTTTTCAAAGCACCTGCCCTCACCTTTTCCCACCAACCTAGTGTTGAGGCTTAGAAAACAATGCCACAAAGTGAAGGCCTAGGAAGCAGTTTCTCTCTGACCTTCGGCCCTCTTGTCTCTTGCCCCTTACTCTCCCTCCAGGCATGCCACAGAAAATAGAAGCCCTCCTCCCCAAGAGAGGGTCATAGAAAGTAGAACCCCTTTGCCCCAAAGCCAGCCATAAAGCCTACAAATATTGCTATAACCTCTTTGCTTTTCTGTGTAACAGTTGGCCATAAAGGAATTAAAGCCGAGCACGGTGGCTCATGCCTGTAATCCTAGCACTTTGAGCGGCAGAGGCCCAGAGATCATTTGAGGTCAGGAGTTCGAGACCAGCCTGGCCAACATGGTGAAACCCCATCTCTACTAAAATTACTAACATTAGCCAGAAATCGCTTGAACTCAGGAGGTGGAGGTTGCAGTGAGGCAAGATCGCACCACTGCACTCCAGCCTGGGTGACAGAGTTAGACTCCGTCTCAAAAAAAAAAAAAAAAGGCCGGGCGCGGTGGCTCAAGCCTGTAATCCCAGCACTTTGGGAGGCCGAGGCGGGTGGATCACGAGGTCAGGAGATCGAGACCATCCTGGCTAACATGGTGAAACCCCGTCTCTACTAAAAATACAAAAAAAAAAAAACTAGCCGGGCGTGGTGGTGGGCGCCTGTAGTCCCAGCTACTCGGAGGCTGAGGCAGGAGAATGGCGTGAACCTGGGAGGTGGAGCTTGCAGTGAGCTGAGATCGCGCCACTGCACTCCAGCCTGGGTGACACAGCGCGAGACTCCGTCTCAAAAAAA
Organism: Theropithecus gelada; assembly: GCF_003255815.1. Taxonomy (NCBI): domain Eukaryota; kingdom Metazoa; phylum Chordata; class Mammalia; order Primates; family Cercopithecidae; genus Theropithecus; species Theropithecus gelada. Next base: position 50,624,575 of record NC_037674.1, read on the forward strand.
AAAAAAATTAAAAAAAAAAAAAAAGAGAAAAGGAAACATGGCCAGGTGTGGTGGCTCATGCCTGTAATCCGAGCACTTTGGGAGGCCAAGGCAGGAAGATCACCTGAGGTCAGGATTTCGAGACCATCCTGGCCAACATGGTTAAACCTCATCGGTACGAAAAATACAAAAATTAGCTGGGTGTGGTGGCACACACCTGTAATCCCAGCTACTCTGAAGGCTGAGGCAGGAGAATCACTTGGACCCAGGAGGTGGAGGTTGCAGTCAGCCAAGATCGCACCACTGCACTCCAGCCTGGGTGACAGAGTGCGACTCCATCTCAAAAAAAAAAAAGAAAAGAAAAAAAGAAATTAAAGCTGGGCGCGGTGGCTCACACCTATTATCCCAGCACTTTGGGAGGCCAAGGCAGGTGGATCACCTGAGGTCTGGAGTTTGAGACCAGCCTGACCAACATGGAGAAACCCCGTCTCTACTGAAAATACAAAATCAGCCGGGCGTGGTGGTACATGCTTGTAATCTGAGCTACTTGGGAAGCTGAGGCAGTAGAATTGCTTGAACCTGGGAGGCAGAGGTTGCAGTGAGTCGAGATTGCGCCACTGCACTCCAGCTTGGGCAACAAGAGCAAAACTCTGTCTCCAAAAAAAAAAAAAAAGAAAAGAAAAGAAAAGAAAAGAAAAGAAATTAAGACACTCATTCCAGAGGGATCATACCCCATAGTAGGGAGGACAGGGAGGAAGAAATGATACAAAAGAGAGGCCAGAAGGATTTGAACAGACAGGCTTTGCTGGGTTTTCCCACTCAATCCATTTCCATTAGCTTGGACCCTTTTTGTCCAATCACAAATCTACGTATGTTTTATTGAACCTAAGCATAAAAATGGACGATTTTCCTTCTATCTATGGGTCTTTAATCTGAAGCCTCCCATGTCACATAAAACTATGATCAATAAACTTGTTATGGTTTTTTTCTTGTTAACCTATCTTTTGTTATGGGAGTGTCAGCCATGACCCTTATGATGGGGAGGAAAAGGATCACCCCTTTCTGCCCCTACACTGGCCAAAGGCAACGGGGAAAGCTTTGACCTCCCTGCAGTTCAGTTAATGTTCATCAAATCTCCAAGTGCTGGAAGCTTAGGATGAGGTCAGGGTAAGAAAGTAAGAAAAGTAAGAAAAGCAAGTAAGAAAGCACTGGGGTATATTGCATTCGAATCCCAACTGGTCTCCCTGCTGTCAGAGTCCCTCCACTTTGCCTACAGTCACTTAGATTGGCTACTGGTGTATTTTTTTGCTCTTTAAAATACAATTATGACTATAATTTACAATGTGCCACTACCTGCCACAAACTATTATCCCATTTATGCCTCATAACAACTTTGTGAGATAAGTTTTTATCCCTAATTTATTTTTAAAATTTATTTTATTTTATTATTTTTTGAGGTGGAGTCTATCACTCAGGCTGGAGTGCAGTGGTGTGATTTTGGCTTACTGCAACCTCTGCCTGCCAGGTTCTAGTTATTCTCCTGCGTCAGCCTCCCGAGTAGCTGGGACTACAGTGCTCACCACCATGCCCGTCTAATTTTGGTATTTTTAGTAGAGACGGTGTTTTGCCATGTTGGCCAAGCTGGTCTTGAACTCCTGACCTCAGGTGATCCTCTCACCTTGGCCTCCCAAAATGTTGGGATTATAGGTGTGAGCCACTGCGCCTGGCCTATCCCTAATTTATTGATAAAGGAATAGATTTAAAGGACACTTGCCAAAAATCGTACAGCTAACAAATAGTGGTACTTAGGTTTCAGTCCCCACTTTTCTGACTCCAGAAATTGTTCTTTCCCCATCAGTACTGTAGGTAGGTTTTGCTTATCTTTCAGTCAGTTCTGAATTCTCTGCTACCTTGAGAGCAGTTCACAGCCCTAATTGCCTGCGTTAATTTTTTGTTGCTTCGTAACAATTTATCACAAATTAAGCAGCTTAAAACAATACTCATTATTACCCCTCAGTTTCTGTAGGTCAGAAGTCCACGTATAGCATAACTGGATTCTCTACTGGTTATCACAGGACTGAAATCAAGATCTCGGCCAGGTTTGAGGTCTCATCTGGAGCTCAGAGGCCTCTTCCGAGGTCATTCAGGTTGTTGGCAGAATTGATTTCATTGCAGTGGTGGGACAAGGTCCTCATTTCTTCTCGGTAGCTGTCAGCCAAGGACACTCTCAACTCCTAAAGAGTGCCGTGATATCCTCTCTCAACATGGCTCCCTCCGTAGACCCTTCTTACAATCTTGGAGCTTATTTATTCCAGGCAGCAAGAAAGTGTCTCTCTGACACTTCATCTGCTTTTAAAGACCTCACCTCGAGGCTGGCGGATCACTTGAGGTCAGGAGTTCGAGACCAACCTGGCCAACATGGTGAAACCCCGTCTCTACTAAAAATACAAAAATTAGCAGGGCATGGTGGCGGGCACCTGTAATCTCAGCTACTTGGGAGGCTGAGGCAGGAGAATTGCTTGAACCCGGGAGGCAGAGGTTGCAGTGAGTTGAGATCTCTCCATTGCACTCCAGCCAGGGGGACAGAAGAAGACTCAGTAAAAAAAAAAAAAAAAAGAGAGAGAACCTCACCTGGTTAGGTCAAGCCCACCAGGGTAACTTTTTGATTCACTCAAAGTAGACTGACTAGTAGACTAGTCTTGGGAATGATATCTAAACAGATTCTGCCCCCTACTCAAGAGGAGGAGATTATACAAGGGCATGTACACAGGGGGCATGAATCCCGGGGCTATCTTTGAATTCAGCCTACCATATCACTAAGGCAGGGGGGCCCTTGCTTGTTTCCTAGTTGGCCCCCAGATTTGTCCACAGGTTGAAGCCCGTCCCATTGCTGGAGGGTACACCTTCCCTGATGGGCTCAGAGCAGACATACATGGTTCTCACCGAAGGTCTTCAGGGTCTTTTGTCTCTTCCTGCCATTTCCTACCCTGAAATCCTTCGCTGTCCCTCTGGAGAAGCTGCTGCTTCTTTTTGAAAACACGACAGCTGGACTTTTAATGGCTCAGAAATGTCATCATCACCAGTGGATCAGCGTATCAACTTTCTGCTACAGCTCAGGGCCTTCATTCTGGAAAAGTGGTGATGAGGCATTCCCTCTGATATGTGTGTAGGATGGAATGACGTTACTGAGGAGTTTGCGAGGACAAAGACACTGTTCCACCATGTGAATTTCTAGTAAAAGTAAGTTCACATGCAAGAAAAGCTCTTTTTTTGTTGTTTTTTCTTTTTTGTTTTTCTTTTTTTTTGAGATAGGCTCATGCTGTCACCCAGGCTAGAGTGCAGTGACAGAATTATGCCTAACTGCAGCCTTGACCTCCTGGGCTCAAGCAATCCTCCCCACCTCAGCCTCCCAAGTAGCTGGGACTACAGCTACGCACTACCATTCCCGGCTAATTTTTGTCGAGATAGGGTCTTGTTTTGTTGCCCAGGCTGGTGTCAAACTCCTAGCCTCAAGCAATCCTCCTCAGTCCCTCAAATTGCTGGGATTACAGGCATGAGCCACCGCACCAGACTAGAAAAGCTCTTATTTTCTCTGGTGGGAATTAAGCCTGTGCTCAGGAAAAAGAGGGCGGGGGGGGGGGGGGGGGAAAGAATCCTACCATTTTAAGACTGAAGGTGGCCCCTGAGGCCATTAGTCTACTAAGTCTACATTGTTTCCATTTCCTCAGGCCCCTACTTGAGCATCTCCAGTGAAGGGGATCTCAATACTAGACCGCTTCGAAAACTGAGACAATGAAAAAAGGCACCCAAGAGAATGACACCCTTATCGCTGTTAAACGACAGTTCTGCCTTATGCCCTTGGGCAAATTATTCCAATTCCCTGAACCACTGTTTCCTTGTCTAAAAAATGAGAATAGCTGGACGTGGCAACTCACCCCTGTAATCCCAGCACTTTGGGAGGCTGAGGCGGACGGATCACCTGAGGTTGGGAGTTCAAGACCAGTCTAACCAACATGGAGAACCCTGTCTCTACTAAAAATACAAAAATTAGCTGGGCGTGATGGCGCATGCCTGTAATCCCAGCTACTGGGGAGGCTGAGGCAGGAGAATCGCTTGAACCCGAGAGGTGGAGGTTGCGGTGAGCCAAGATTGCGTCATTGTACTCTAGCCTGAGCAACAAGAGTGAAACTCTGTCTCAAAAAAAAAAAAAAAAAAAAAAAATAATTCACCAGGCGTGGTGGCACGTGCCTGTAGTTCTAGCTACTTGGGAGACTGAGACAGGAGAATCGCTTGAAACCTGGAGGCAGAGGTTGCAGTGAGCCGAGATGGCACCACTGCACTCCAGCCTGGGCGACAGAGCAAGACTCCGTCTCCAAAAAAACAAAAAACAAAACAAATGAAACATGGGATAATAATGGAACCTACCTAATAGGTTAATAGATTGTTGGGAAGATTACCTCAGAAAATGTACATAAAACACTGTGTCCTGGCTGGTACACAGTAACGGCTCAATAAATGCTTACTGTTGCTCTCTAAAAGAGCATTTTCTTGTTGTAAAATTGTAGCGGGGCAGGGCAAGTTGTGAGATGGGGATATTTTAGTCTGTTTTGTGCTACCATAACAGAATGCCTGAGACCGGGTAATTTATTTATTTATCTATTTTTTGAGACAGGATCACCCAGGCTGGAGTGCAGTGGTGTGATCTTGGCTCACTGCAGCCTTGACCTCCTGTGCTCAAGCAATGCTCCCATCTCAGCCTCCTGAGTAGCTAGGACCACAGGCATGTGTCACCTTGCCCAGCAAATTTTTGTACAGGTAATTTATAATGAACAGAAATTTATTGGCTCATATTTCTGGAGGCTGAGAAGTCCAATATCAATGGCATCTTGTGAGAGCCTTCTTGCTGCATCATCCCATGGCAGAAGGCATCACATGGTGGAATGGCAAAGAGAATGCAAGAGGGGGTGAACCCACTCCCTTGATGAACAAATCATTCTTTTTTTTTTTTTTTTTTTTTGAGACAGAGTCTCGCGCTGTCGCCCAGGCTGGAGTGCAGTGGCGCAATCTCGGCTCACTGCAAGCTCCGCCTCCCGGGTTCACGCCATTCTCCTGCCTCAGCCTCCTGAGTAGCTGGGACTACAGGCGCCCACCACCGCGCCCGGCTAATTTTTTGTATTTTTAGTAGAGACGGGGTTTCACTGTGGTCTCGATCTCCTGACCTTGTGATCCGCCCGCCTCGGCCTCCCAAAGTGCTGGGATTACAGGCGTGAGCCACCGCGCCCGGCCTCTTTTTTTTTTTTTTTTTTTTGAGATGGAGTTTTACCCTTCTTCCCCAGGCTGGAGTGCAATGGCTCAACCTCGGCTCACTGCAACCTCCGCCTCCCGGGTTCAAGCGATTCTCCTGGCTCAGCCTCCCAAGTAGATGGGATTACAGGCACCTGCCACCATGACCAGCTAATTTTGTATTTTTATTAGAGAGGGTGTTTCTCTATGTTGTCTAGGCCGACCTTGAACTTCTGGGCTCAAGCAATCCTCCCACCTCAGTCTCCCAAAGTGCTGGGATTATGGACCACATCCAGCCCAGTTGTTTCTTGTGAGTGGCTTATAAATGGTCATCTTCTTCTTCCTGTTTTCACATCGTCTTTCCTCTATGTGAACACGTGTCTGTATCCTATATCCTAATGCCCTCCTTTTTTTTTTTTTTTTTTGGCGATGGAGTCTCACTCTGTCACCCAAGCTGGAGTGCAGTGGCGCGATCTCGGCTTACTGCAACCTCCGCCTCCCGGGTTCATGCCATTCTCCTGTCTCAGTCTCCTGAGTAGCTGGGACTACAGGCTCCTGCCACCACGCCCAGCAACTTTTTTGTATTTTTAGTAGAGATGGGGTTTCACTGTGTTAGCCAGGATGGTCTTGATCTCCTGACCTCGTGATCCGCCTATCTTGGCCTCCCAAAGTGCTGGGATTACAGACATTAGCCACTGCGCCAGGCTCCCTCTGGGTTTTAAGCCACCCGTCCTGTGGTACTTTGTTATGGCAGCTAGGACTCTAATACAATAGGTGTTCTCGTAGCCTTCAGTGGGAATAGGGAAGATGAATGTGGGGTGTTTGCCAAGGCCTGTTATCAGAATTTGTTAAGCATATATATATATACTTAACAAAGCAAGATGCGTCTTTGTAGCTGTTTGAGCTGAGCCTTCCTCCTTCATCTCCATTGAGAACCAGGGCTTCGGGTGGGGTAGCTTTATGCTTGCAGTCCACTAATTGCTCTCCTAAAATGTTCTCCCTCCTTTCCCTTCCAGCTACCTGAGCCCAGAGCTAGAGGCTCTATTTCCCAGCACCACCTCTAGTGGGCAGCTCCTAGCAGTTTTGTTTTGTTTTGCTTTTTATTTTTTAAGACACTGGGTCTGGCTATTTTGCCCAGGCTGGTGTTGAACTCCTGGACTCAAGTGATCCTCCTGCCTCAGTCTCCCCAGCAGCTGGGACTACAGGTTGCGCCACCACCCCAGACTGTGGCAGTTCTTTTTTTTTTTTTTGAGACAGTCTTGCTCTGTCGTCCAGGCTGGAGTGCAGTGGCCGGATCTCAGCTCACTGCAAGCTCCGCCTCCCAGGTTCACGCCATTCTCCTGCCTCAGCCTCTCACCCAGCTAGTTTTTTGTATTTTTTAGTAGAGACAGGGTTTCACCGTGTTAGCCAGGATGGTCTCGATCTCTTGACCTCGTGATCCACCCGTCTCGGCCTCCCAAAGTGCTGGGATTACAGGCTTGAGCCACCGTGCCCGGCCTGTGGCAGTTCTTTAACAGTGTTTCTCTCCAGAAACATTGTTCAAACCATCACTGAAGGTGAAAAGTAAGAGAAGGGGATTTAATTTTGTGCCTATCTTAACCACTATAAATGTGGCTACATAACATCTCAGAGATAATGTTGATGAACCATCAAAATCAGCTGAAGATCTTATTACAATGTATATTCCCGGGTCCCTCCTGGGAGAGTCTGATCCTGTTGGTTTAGAGTTTAGCCCAGGTAATCTGTTTTTTGTTGTTGTTGTTTCATTTTGTTTTTTTGTTGTTGTTTTGTTTTGTTTTGTTTTTGAGATGGAGTTTCCCTCTGTTGCCCAGGCTGGAGTAGGGTGGCACAATCTCTGCTCACTGCAACCTCCACCTCCCAGGTTCAAATGATTCTCCTGCCTCAACCTCCCAAGTAGCTGGGACTACAGGCGGTTGCCACCACACCCAGCTAATTTTTATTTTTAGTAGAGTCGGGGTTTCGCCATGTTGGCCAGGTTGGTCTCTAACTCCTGACCTCAAGTGATCTGCCCACTTTGGCCTCCCAAAGTTCTGGGATTATAGGCGTAAGCCACCGCGCCTGGCTTGTTTTTGTGTTTTTGAGACAGAGTATAGTTCTGTCCCCAGGCTGGAGTGCAGTGGCATGATCTCAGATCATTGCAACCTCTGCCTCCCGGGTTCAAGTGATTCTCCTGTCTCAGCCTCCCAAGTAGTTGGGACTACAGGCACTGGCTACCATTCCCAGCTAATTTTTCTTTTTTTTTTGTATTTTTAGTAGAGACGGGGTTTTGTCATGTTAGCCAGGCTGCTCTCAAACTCCTGACCTCAGGTGATCTGCCTGCCTTGGCCTCCCAAAGTGTTGGCATTATAGGCGTGAGCCATTGTGCTGGCTTTTTTTTTTTTTTTTTTTGACATGGTCTTGTTCTGTCACCTAGACTGGAGTGCAGTGGCGCAATCTCAGCCTCCTGCACCCTTCACCTCCTGGGTTCAAGCAATCCTCCCACCTCAGCCTCCCAAGTGGCTGGGGTTACAGGCCCACACCACCAAGCCCCAGCTAATTTTTGTATTTTTAGTGATGATGGGTTTTCGCCATGTTGGCCAGGTTGAACTCCTGACCTCAAGTGATCCACCCACCTTGGCCTCCCAAAGTGCTGGGATTACAGGTATGAGCCACCAAGCTCGCCCAGTAATCTGTATTTTTAAACTTAATTTTAGCCAAAAGGTGGAGAAGTGATAGTAATCTGTATTTTTAACAAGTGTCCAAAGCGATTCTGACAATGAGCCAAGGTTAAGAGTCCTGGTAGTATTATCTCCCTGATCTCCACAGTAATCTGGTTTATTTTGCAAACAAGAAAACTGAGGCTCAGAGAAGAATTAACTTGCCCAAAGCCTCAGTCATACTGACTTCCTCCAAAGCCTATGATCTCTTCCATACAACATCAGACATAACATTTGTTGGCACAAGACTGCAAAGCAGAGACCTTCCCACTGTGCAGGGCTGGAAATTCTGATAACAGGGGCCTTGGCAACCACCCCACATTCGTCTTCCCTATTCCCACTGAAGGCTGTGAGAACACTTGTTGGATTAGAGTCCTAGCTGCCATAATGAAGTACTACAGGCTGGGTGGCTTAAAACCCAGAGCGGGCCAGGTGCGGTGGCTCATGCCTGTAATCCCAGCCCTTTGGGAGGCCGAGGCAGGTGGACCACCTGAGGTCAGGAATTCGAGAACAGCCTGGCCAACAGGATGAAACCCCATCTCTTCAAAAATACAAAAATTGGCCAGGCGTGGTAACGCATGCGTGGTAACGCATCCCAGCTACTCAAGAGGCTGAGGCAGGAGAATGACTTGAACCCAGGAGGCGGAAGTTGCAGTGAGCAACTGCTGCTTTGTCATTGGCTGGATGGTTAAGAATTGTTATGTGACATGAGAACAGTTCAGAAACCTGGCTCAGAAAGTCTTTTGCTTGTTTGAAACAGTGGAGTAATCATGGCTCATTGCAGACTGGACCTCCCAGACTCAAGCAATCCTCCCACCTCAGTCTCCTGAGTAACTGAACTGCAGGCACACACCACCACACCCAACTAATTTTTTTTTTTTTTTTTTTTGTAGAGATGGTGTCTCACTATTTTTCCAGGGCTAGACTCGAACTCCTGGGCTGGGCTCAAGTGATCAGAGTGCCTACCTTGGCCTCCCAAAATGCTGGGATTACAGGCATGACCCACTGTGCCTGACCAGCAGCAAGTCCATTCAATCAACAACTCTTTAAGAGCTTCTCATGTGCCAGGAGCTGGGCAAGGAGCAAGGCAGGCAGGATCCAGTCAATTATGGGCTTATGGGTTAGTAGGGTGACTAATAGCCAAAAGGTAGGACTAATGAGGGCACACTTACAAACTAGTATCTGTGCTCTGAAAGGAAGGAACTTGATGCCTTCGAGGAGACCCTCCTGCAGCTGCATTTTCCTCCCTTCCTTCATTCTCCTTCCTTTCCTTTGCCTTTCTAACTACCATTCTCTTGCGTTTCAAACCTGCGAGTGTGTCAACATCTCAGTGAAATAGAGGGACTAGAGCATCGCCTAGTGGTCAGTGTGGGCATAGCAATGACCAAAACTGAATAATCAGCTTGAGGGATGAAGGGCAAGGGGTGGGGGGGGGGGGCAGTGTATGTCTGGCCCAGGTATGCCCCTAACAGTGCAGTGAATACACTCTGGCATATTCATGGCAATGGACAACAGCTCTTAGAGATTTACCAATTTGAAGCTGCAGATCCCCACCTCCCACAAAAAAGAATCACTCCATTGTTTGGTCCTGACATAGCATGTCCCCTGGGGTGCCAGAAAGGCAGACCAAGTCCTGACCAGGCAGGGTTAATGCTCAGGGAGAATCCCTCCCATTTCCTGGCTGTAATGGCAGCGAAATCCTACCTAGCCTGGGTAGCTCTCACATCTGCTCCCATCTCCCTCCACATTGCCGCTGTCTCATCTCTTATCCCTGCATTGTCTCTAGGGTCTAATCAGACCCCTTCTGATCCATTCCCACCTACAAAGGTGTCAGAAGGATCCTTCTCAAACACCAATCAGACCTGGGCTCAGAGCACTCCCTGGCTCCCAGTGGCTTCCTCATTTCCCTGTGACCTGGCTCCCACCTACCACTCTAGTTTACCTGCATCTCTACATGCTGCCCTCTGCCATCTCTTCTATCCATCAGACACCTGTGGAAGCCTCAGCATCATATGCACCCACTATTCTCTGCCTGGAGCTCCCTGTCCAGTCTTGGTCAGCTGGCTAACTCCTGATCCTTGGAGAACCAGCTCCATCAGCACCTCTGGGCAACATATGTGCCCCTTCTCAGAGCTCCCATCTTCTATCATCACACTGTGCTGTAACTTATTTGTCTTTCTCTCCATTAGACTAGGCCCTTTTTTTTTTTTTTTTTTTTTTTTTTGAGATGGAGTCTCACCCTGTCACCCAGGCTGGAGTGCAATGGTGCATCTCAGCTCACTGCAACCTCCACCTCCTGGGTTCGAGCAATTCTCCTTCCTCAGCCTCCTAAGTAGCTGGGATCACAGGCGCCCGCCACCATGCCCGGCTAATTTTGTATTCACCATATTGGTCAGGCCGGTCTGGAGCTCCTGACCTCAGGTGATCCCCCCGTCTCTGCCTCCCAAAGTGCTGGGATTGCAGGCGTGAGTCACCACGCCTGGCCAAGGCTGGGCCCTCTTTGAGGTACAATGTCTGATTATGCTGTGATTCTGTACCCCGCCCCACCCCATTCCTAGACTGGGTCCTGGTACAACAATGAATGCTTGCTGAATGAATGAAGGCCCAAGTGGAAGTCCACCACCCATCTGACCATGAGCTCTGGGCCTTGCATTATATACTTTTATGTTTCCAAATGGATTTTATTTTTGTGAACTAACAGTTTTCTAGGTGTGAGACTTCACTGCCACTCCTAGTCTGGAAGTGTCCTAAGGCAGGGCCAAGGCAAGCACCAGGCTGGGTCCCGGAAGTTCCTGGGTAGAGACCACTATTGGAAAAATGGGGTCTCACAAGAGGGACTCTCCCACTCTGCCACTAGTTGGCTCCTGAAGTGGGCCTTGTCTCTGAGGTGCTCCCCTAGCCACCCCTCCCTTTATCCCAGGACTTCTGAGGTTCCCACTTCAGCCTTGGTGGTTTGGAGCTGGTAGAGGAACATCTGTCACCTTCTTTTGGAGTCTGCTCCTAGGTCAGTGGGGCCAGAAATCAGCAGGGCAGAGATGGGGTGCTCATACATGCTGGGTCCCATTGGTGAGTCAGCGCACCTACTGAAAGCTTCGGAACCAAAGCTTCGGACCTACAGCCCACCTACTGAAAGCTTCGGAACCAAACTTGCTGGGGTGTCGCGGAGGTGCGGAAAAGAAAGTGTTTCGTTACCTGCTTGGGGGAAGGTTAATGCTTTGATGCTGGATAAACATGTTCCTCTCTTCTCTATCCCCCAGGATAGGTTTCTGGGCTGGAAGGGAACTTTTCCGTCTCATCAAGAGAAATACACTGCAGGCTGGGGGTGGTGGCTCACCCCTGTAATCCCAACACTTTGGGAGGCTGAGGCAGGTGGATCACTTGAGGCCAGAAGTTCAAGACCAGCCTGGCCAACATGGTGAAACCCCGTCTCTAATAAAAATACAAAAAATTAGCTGCTCACGGTTGCCCACACCTGTAATCCCAGCTACTCAGGAGGCTAAGGCAGGAGGATTACTTGAACCTGGGAGGCAGAGTTGGCAGTGAGCCAAGATTGTGCCACTGTACTCCAGCCTGGGCGACAGAGTGAGACTGTCTCAAAATAAAATAAAAAAATAAAAAGAGGTCGGGTGCAGTGACTCACGCTTGTAATCCCAGCACGTTGGGAGGCTGAGGCGGGTGGATCACCTGAGTTCAGGAGTTCGAGACCAGCCTGGCCAACATGGTGAAACCCCATCTCTACTAATAAAAAAATTAGCCGGGCATGGTAGTCCACACCTGTAATTCCAGCTACTCCAGAGGCTGAAGCAGGAGAATCGCTTAAACCCAGGAGAGCTGAGATTGCACCACTGCACTCCAGCCTGGTGACAGAGCGAGATTCCTTCTCAAAAAAAAAAAAAAAAAAAATTAAATAAATAAATAAATAAATAAATAAAAAGGCCGGGCATGGTGGCTCACACCTGTAATCCCAGCACTAGGTGGGTGGATCACCAGAGGTCAGGTGTTTGAGACCAGCCTGGCCAACATGGTGAGACCCCGTCTCTACTAAAAATACAAAAATTAGCTGAGTGTGGTGGTGCATGCCTGTAATCCCAGCTACTCGGGAGGCTGAGGCAGGAGAATCACTTGAACCCGGGAGGCAGAGCTTATAGTGAGCAGAGATTGAGCTACTGCACTCCAGCCCGTGGGACAGAATGAGATTCTGTCTCAACAAAAAATAAAAATAAAAAAAGAAATCCATTGCAGCCTTATCTCCGTAACAAGACTAGCAGGCCCTGCTTTCTTTTTTTTTTTTTGAGACGGAGTCTTGCACTGTCGCCCAGGCTGGAGTGCAGTGGGGCCATCTCGGCTCACTGCAACCTCCATCCCCCGGTTCAAGTGATTCTCCTGCCTCAGCCTCCTGAATAGCTGGGATTAGGTGTTCACCACCACGCCTGGCTAATTTTTTGTATTTAGAGTAGAGATGGGGTTTCACCATGTTGGCCAGGTTGGTCTCAAACTCCTGACCTCATGATTCACCCGCCTCGGCCTCCCAAAGTGCTGGGATTACAGGATTACAGGCATGAACCACCACGCCCGGCCTCAGGCACTGCTTTCATAGTCCTGGTAACCCAGCAATCAGTCACTAGTGGTCTTGGAAAGTTGGCCCCTTTTTAGAACCAAGACCAGTCTCCCTTAAGCTTCTACCATGCAGGACCTTGTCCAAGTTTTATCACTGCCTTTAGATGCTGAAGTCCAGGAGAAGCTAGGGCATCTTGTCAGGACAGTTTACATTCTTTCCATGCTTCCTGGGCCACCCCTGAGAGGGTCAGACAAGCACACCCAAACCCCTTGGCCCTCTCCAGGGACTCATCAAGAGCAGGAATTTGGGGAGAGCAACGAGGGAAAAAGTCTGGATGACAAAGCTCACTGATCCAAAGCTCAAGCAGAGATAACTGCAGGAGAGGGAAACCTCCCTAAAGAGCCCCTCCAGTCAGCCACAGAACGTATCTCTTGTCACCAGCAGGATTTATTTCAGGGTTCTGCCAGCAAAATGACTTATAAATACATTCTTCCGCATCTCCCCCTTTCCAGGGGTGCTGCTGAGTTGCATGGGATGAGATCTACTTCTGAGATCCTGGGGCTGTATCCCACCCCCAACTCACCAGAGCTCTTCCAGCACACAGCACCACCCCCACTCCCCAGCTGGCTTAGAGTTGGGCAGAGAAGCTTATGAGGCTGTTATCTCTCAACAGACAGCTGTGCAGGGCTGGAGGCAGCAGCTTATCAGGAGGCCTGCAGTGATTCACAGCCCAAGTCCCAGCTTCTCTGCTGAATAGTAATTTCCAGCAGTGGATTTGTGCTCAGTCTCTCTCCTCCCCTTTTCCCAAGGGTGTGCTGTCCTTTCTCAGAGAGAGGGCAGCGAAGGGGAGATCCTACTCACGGAGCTGGGGGCTTTGTGCCAGCCTTCTGGGTAAGGTTCAGTTTATTGTCTGGAGGCTGCAGGTTCAGGGACCTCAGCAGGGTCTGCCACCCTTTGCAGTGACCTCCAGGAGAGTTCATCCATGCTCTCCTTCCACTCCTTCCTTTCCCTCCCAGAAAAGCAATGTGCCACTCCCTTTCCCTTAGTGGTGATGTACAGGGGAGCATGGGCCCCCATGGGCCACAGCCGCTGAGGCCAGGGCCAGCCCGGGAGGGCAGAGTGGGGGAGGAGAGAGGAAAAAGCCAGGGACTGGGAAGTGCCTTGCACCATTTTGAAGCTGTCCAGTCTCTATGCCTGACCCTGAAGACTCCAAAGGATCAGGACGCAAGGCTGGAGGGGAGGGGAGACACAAAGGGCCAGGCCAGAGCTGTCTCTGCACAGGCGGGTGGTTAGAAAAAAATTTGGGGACAGAGCCATTTTTGTGCTTGTTTTATTGGAAGCAAGACTCCAGTTGCAGGGCTCAGGGGAGGAGGCCTGGAGAGTTCAGTCCTGGGTCTCCCTCTGGGCCAGCAGGGGGAAAAGGGGTGTTAAAAGAGCTAGAACCCTCAGAGATGCTCCTCTGAAGCAGGGGAAGGAAAACTAGAAAGGAAAACTGTCCCAGGGCGGGGAGTGGAATAGGACCCCCACATCTCAGACTCTCCTACCCTCAAGCAGTCAAGTCTCACCCCCTGCCTTCTCTGTCAACGGTGGGGGTGATTCCAATAACTCTTCTCGGCTTCCACATTCCAGGTGCCCTTCGTGAATGCTGGGTGGCTTTAACCCTTGGGGGTCCCAATCAAGTTTCCAGAATCCCACTGTCCACCATTCTCCCCCAAAGAAGGTCCCAGAAAAGGTGAAGGTGAAGTTCCGTGTCTTCAGGCAACACGGGCATAAGCAGCAATCATCGCACGAAGTTTCCCTAAGGTCGTCGGGGATCCTCTCCTGCCACTTCTGGGGCCCCTCTCTTGTCGCCTTAAGGTCCATGCTACCTGCCTTGAGCTGTGTCCAGGTTGTGGGCTCCGGAGGACCGAGGAGTGAAAGGCTGGAGGTGCATTTGAGGGTGGAGGCGCTGGCGGAAGATCCTGCCCACAGTTCGGAGTTTTAGGCCGTCCGATCCTCGTCCGCAGCCCCTGGCTCGGGTTGCGATCGCTTCGCGGAGCCTTCTCCAGCTGCGGGTTCCCCTAGGCTCCTCTTGGACGTTGGCGCGGCTGGCGGGGACGACGGACCAGGATCGGGGTTCGGGGGCTGGTAGCCGGGCTGTCGCGGATCCAGCGCGTCCTTGGAAAGTAGGATGGCGAGGCTGGGCACGTTCTTAAGTACGCTGAGACTAGCGACCGGCTCGCCAGGCGTCTGACCCTGCGTGGGCCCAGGCGGGAGGCTCTGCCACACCTCGCGCACGCTCCGGTAGCGCAGCCGCGTGACCTGGTGCAGGCCCGCCAGGCGGCGCTTGAGGATCTCGGCGCACGTGACGGTTTTGGTGGTGGCCCGGCCGCAGCCGCTGAAGACGATGGCGCGCGTGGCTGGCTGCGCCATGCTGGCGGTGGCGAAGGCCATCAGGTTCCGGATCTTGCTGCCTTCCTTGACCCGCATGTGCACCGCGCCCGGCGCCAGGTCTGCGAAGGGGCCAGAGCCCGGGCCGCCCCCCTCGGCCCCGCCCCCCGCCGGCGCCTCTTCGGAGCGCACCTTACGGAAGTTCTCCATGCGCCGTCGTCGCCGGGACCGCCGGCTTTGCCATGGGGCGGCCTCAACCCCGGGGCTGCATGGCCGCCGGTCTCGCCCTGCAAGGGCCCGCAGGGGTAAGGGCGCGGAAGCAGCTCGGACGCCGGCGGGCGGGCTGGGACGGCGCGATCTCGGCCCCGCTTCTCTAGAGCGGGCGCCGCTCTACTCCGCACTCTCGGCGCCCGGTGCTCCGCGCCTTTAGCTGAGGCCCCGCCCCTGCCGCCAGGCCCCTCCCCTGACCCGGCCCGGCCCGGCCCGCCCGGGCCCCAGCCTCACCAGCCTTTCGTGGCAAGTCCGTGTCCTCAGCTACGCGGGCGTGGGAGCGGGCGCGCTGCGGGGCGCATGGGCAGGTGAAGGTGAAGTTCCACTACAATCGCCATCAGCGCTCTCCGAGCCAACCCTCACAAACCGGCAGCCTAAATAAAAGCTGCGCTTGCGGTGCAAACACCGCTTCAAACCCGGTATCCTAGCCCTTCCCGGTTGCAGTTGAAGGCCGCCCCTCGTCCCCTCCCAGGGAGAGATTTCCGAGAGGCTTGCTGGGGCCTCGCCCCTCCTCTCCCCGCTGGGGAACACCCCCACCTTTTTTCCGCTCCCAAGTATTCTTGCCTCAAGGACAGCTAGTGCGCGGTCAGCAGAGTGCGGGAGGAGCTGGCTGCGGCTCCACTCCGCGCCTCCCCTCGGGCGACTACGTCGCGGCGTGGTCCTCGCGGGGCGCGGGAGACCCAGGCTTCAGCCTCGCCACGCCTGTCTAGAGCTCGAGGCTCCCGGACCCCCGTCCACCCCTGGGACGTGAGGAGTGAGGCTTTGGGCCAAGCTGTTCCCCGAGGCGCGTGAGGAAGCGGGCGAGACCTCTTCTGAAAAGGCGGTAGGCTCGCTCCACCTATGCCCGAGAGCCCACCCTTAGGGCTGCGCGCTTTAGGGTGAGCCAGGCACGATGCCATGCCAACGTGGCCGCCCCCTTCCTCCCAGGCGAAATTCGATCAGGCAACCTTGGCCCCTTGAGATCCAGTGGGTCTTTTTTCGAACGGAGGCTGGGTGAACGCAGGTTTTAAGAAACAGAAGGGAGGGGCCGGGCGCGGTGTCTCACACCTGTAATCCCAGCACTTTGAGAGGCCGAGGCGGGCGGATTACTTGAGGTCAGGAGTTCGAGACCAGCCTAGCCAACATGGTGAAAACCCGTCTCCATTAAACATACAAAAATCAGCTGGGTGTGGTGGCGCGCGCCTGTAATCCCAGCTGCTCAGGAAGCTGAGGCAGGAGAAGCGCTTGAACCCGGGAGCTGAAGGCTGCAGTGAGCCGAGATCACGCCACTGCACTTCACCCAGGGTGACAGAGTAAAACTATGTCTCAAAAAAAAAAAAAAAAAATTAATTAATTAAATAAAATAAAAAAGAAAGAGAAGGGAGGGAAAGCCCATTCTCCATGCTGTGATTATTATGCATTGCATGCCTGTATCAAAACATCTCATGTACCCTCTAAATATAGACACCTATTATGTACCCACAAAAATGAAAAAGAAAGACTTTAAAAAAATAAAAGAGAGAAAGAAGGGAGGAAGATGGGGAGTTGAAGCCCTAGGGGCATTATAGAGCTACTGGATGCCTCTCTTCGGAAACTCCTCGGACCGAAGGAGAGGCCCGGGGTCTCCTGCCGGGAGAGAGAAGCATTAGAGAAAGATGAGATTGGGGCTGTCAGGACTACTGATGGAAGGGAGGGGGTCTGAGAAGGGGCCCTACCCTCCCTAAAACTGCCCTCGGGCCTCGCCTGTCCTCCTTCCACCGGCCCCACGCAGTCAGGACTGAGGGAGGTCGGCAGATCTGGTCCCAGCCAGGGGACTGTGACGGGGCGTGGCGGGGAGGGACACAGAGAGCTGGGGCTGGCAGGCAACCGGAAAAGTGCTGGGGGCATGACGGTGCCTGGGATTGCTGGGCCTCAGTTGGAGATGAGGCTGCCAGACTATATTCTGTCTCCTCCCGCTGTTCTCACCTCCTGGGCATCAGCAGCAGCTCTCAGTCCCTGCTGTTCAAAACTAGGGTTTACCCCCTTACCACTTCCTGGGAGCGGCTCTCGGTCCCTGCTGTTCAGAACCGGGGTTTACCCCCTTACCACTTCTTGGGAGTGGCTGCGGCGCCTGGACCTTGGCACGCCAGTGTGTGAATGGCTGACCCTCTCCCCGTCTCCTGGTGGAATCAGGAACCCTCGGGGTATGCTCCGAACCAGGACTTCGGTCTCGCTCCAGTCTCCGTGGGCCCCACACAGCGGTGGGGGCTAGAGGCACAGCAGCCTTGGGAAGATACAAAGACTGTCCGCAGCGCGTAGCGGGGCGTGGAGAGCCGAGGGCTGTGTAAGGTCAGGCCCTGAGAAAAAGTCCCCGAAAGGCTGGAAGTAACTTTGGAACGGGCTGGTTGTGGAAGGAGCGAGCTCTCCGTCCCCGGGGGTATGCAAGCTTGGGCAGCAAGATCACTTGGAAGGGATTAGGCGGAGTTCTGTCATTTGGAGGAAGAGTCCTGGGAGCTTCGGGTTTGTGTAGGGCGAGGACAGGGCGGTTCTGCGTCCGGCCAGGTTGGCCCTCTATGACCCCACCGCCCCCATCCTCCTAAACTGCTGTAGAACACTCGCATTCACTGCTCTCCACAGTCGGTGAAGGGAGAACGCCGAAAAGGCCCGCATCCCCTCCTGCCGGTCCCCTCCTCTTCCCCCGCTCCCTCTGCAGCACTTAAAATGTAAATGTACATCGTGATTAGCCGCGGGGTCGCTAATTACAGCTGAAGCCATTCATTACACTGTCAGCGCGCGTCGCAGCCCGCCGGCTGTGCGCTCCCTCCTGGCCGCGGAGGGGCGCGGAGGGTGGGGGCGGGAGATGCGGGCAGTGAGGGCGGAAGGATGGGGTGCTGTGAATTAGGGTAACGTAGCAGGCCCGGAGGAAGCTGGAGTGGGAGAGAGCGGGCAGCGAGCGGGGGAAACAGGGTGGGCGGTGAAGGACGGGGCGGGGTGGCCAGGAGAGAGGAGAAACGCGGGAGGCAGGAAGGAATTGGGGCATGAAGTAGTGAGGACACAGGCAAAGGGGCTGTATGAGAGGGGAAACAGCGTAGGGGACATGGCGAAGGGAGAAAAAGCTGCGAAGAGGGTGGGAACCCCAGTGAGCGGCCAGAGTCAGAGGAGGGGAGCAGAGGGCTCAACTTCAGAAAGGCTGGTAAATAAAGTAGAGCATCAGTGGTGCACACCACACAATGGTTAGAAAAGTGGAATCAGTCAAGATGTTGTGTTAAAGGAGCTGGGTGCCAGCCATACACACAGTAGGGGAGCATTTATTTCCGTGTGTGTTTATAGATGTAAATGTATTTTTAAAATATCTGCAAGAAAACAGCACACTGACCTCTTGTTACCGCATTAAGTTTTCATTACCTTCTTTAAGAAAAGAACTATTGGCCGGGCGCGGTGGCTCAAGCCTGTAATCCCAGCACTTTGGGAGGCCGAGACGGGCGGATCACGAGGTCAGGAGATCGAGACCATCCTGGCGAACACGGTGAAACCCCGTCTCTACTAAAAAATACAAAAAACTAGCCGGGTGAGGTGGTGGGTGCCTGTAGTCCCAGCTACTCGGGAGGCTAAGGCAGGAGAATGGCGTAAATCCAGGAGGCGGAGCTTGCAGTGAGCTGAGATCCGGCCACTGCACTCCAGCCTGGGCGACAGAGCGAGACTCCGTCTCAAAAAAAAAAAAAAAAAAAAAAAAAAGAAAAGAACTATTAAATATGAATACAAAGTTAAATACAGAGTCTTGGAGCAGCTTGTATAAATGAGCTACTGACCCTGAAGCTTCATTTTCTATTAGCTTCTTTCTGCCTCTGTGTGACCTGGGACAATTTACTTAACCCATTTGCCTTGGCTTTGTCATCTGTAAAATGGGGCTAGTTATAGTAATCTACCTCACAGAGTGATTATGAGACACAGCCATCTTGGAACCTTGGCTGCTAAGTTCTTGGGGAATGTTAGCTGTTACTATTTTTCATATATTATTTGTGATTAAAATAAATTTTAAAAAAATTTAGGGCCGGGCGCGGTGGCTCAAGCCTGTAATCCCAGCACTTTGGGAGGCCGAGATGGGCGGATCACGAGGTCAGGAGATCGAGACCATCCTGGCTAACACGGTGAAACCCCGTCTCTACTAAAAATACAAAAAACTAGCCGGGCGAGGTGGCAGGCGCCTGTAGTCCCAGCTACTCGGGAGGCTGAGGCAGGAGAATGGCGTGAACCCGGGAGGCGGAGCTTGCAGTGAGCTGAGATCCGGCCACTGTACTCCAGCCTGGGCGGCAGAGCAAGACTCCGTCTCAAAAAAAAAAAAAAAAAAAAAAAAAAAAAAAAAAAAAAAAAAAAAAATTTAAAGGGATTGGGGAAAGAAAACTGGTGAAAAAGAAAAGAAATTGGGAAAGCCTCAGAAATAATAGCTGTTTTCACTCACAGTGACCTGGTGAGTGGCAAACTAGACTCCTTTCACCCTGGGAGGAGGTGTTGGTGTAGCTAGACTAGAGCCCAAGCCTAGCCAATACATCTCTGTTAAGGTTCCCTGGGACCTTTCCAGCAGCACACCCTACTTCCTTTTGTGGACAAATCTCTCATGTTCACACTGAAGGGGGATCCCTGGTACAGCCCCTCTCCTCTGTCTCCTGTTGCAGGAGGAGGCTGAGGAGCTCTTTTTTTTTTTTTTTTGATGATGGAGTCTGGCTCTGTTGCCCAGGCTGGAGTGCAGTGGCACGATCTCCACTCACTGCAAGCTCCGCCTCCCAGGTTCACCCATTCTCCTGCCTCAGCCTCCCGAGTAGCTGGGACTACAGGTGCCCGCCACCACGCCTGGCTAATTTTTGTATTTTTAGTAGAGATGGGGTTTTACCGTGTTAGCCAGGATGGTCTCGATCTCCTGACCTCGTGATCCGCCTGTCTCAGCCTCCCAAAGTGCTGGGATTACAGGCGTGAGCCACCGCACCCAGCGAGGTGCTCTTAAAACTGTGATCCTAGTCCCAGCCTCTTTGGGCAGGGACTTGGGAGCTTGCGAGTAGAGTCAGGAATCAGAAAGTTAGCAGGGCCAGAGGGAACTCAGATTTAGCAGGCACCCACCGAGTGCCCAGCATTGGGTCAGATGTGTTCAATCTCTACAGTCTTCCTTTCCAGGAAGGCATCATCATTGTTTGACAGATGTGAAACTGAGACCCAGAGAGGTTAAATAACTTGCTCTGTGTACCACAGCTAGAAAGCAGCAACCACAGATGTTTGAACCCAGAATTCTGACTCCCTTTACTATCTCAGCTGAATATAAGAAAAAAATAAACTTTTAAATGACTCACACTGCCCAAAGGGGTTAGCTTTGGGAGATGAGGGTGTTTCCACAGTGGGAAAGATGTGTTGGTGATCTGTTCTGCATAAAAATTACCCCACAGCTCAGCAACTTAAAACAGCAAACATTTGGCCAGGTGCAGTGGCCCACACCTGTAATCCCAACACTTTGGGAGGCTGAGGCTGGAGGATTGCTAGAGACCAGGAAGTTGAGACTGCAGTAAGCTGTGATTGCACCACTGCATTCCAACCTGGGTAACAGAGTGAGACACTGTCTCAAAACAAACAAACAACAAAACCCAAAAACAATCATTTATGATTGTGAGATCACACAATTTCTGAGGGTCAGAAATCCAAGAACAGCTTAAAGAGGTCTCAGCTAGCTCAGGGTCTGTCATGAGGCTGCAGTCAAGATGTCAGCTGGACATGGAGGATCTACTCCCAAACTTATTTCACATGTCTGTTGGTCAGAGACCTCTGTTTCTCCTCTGACCTGGCAGCTGGCTTCCCCTAGAGCAGGTGATCAGAGAGAGACAAAGAGAGAGAGGGACAGAGAAAAGAAGCAGGAAGCTGCAGTGCCTGTTATGGGCCAGCCTCCTCTGAAGTTGCACGCCATCATTTCCAGTTTATTCTATTGGAAGGCAGCCCAGCCTACATTCAAAGGGAGGGGTTTTAGACTCCATTTTCTGAAGGGAAGGGTATCAAAGAACTGTAGGCATTTCAAAATCACAACAGAAGGGGAGTGTTTGGGAGGCAAATTTAGGAGGAGAGGGAAGAAGGAATCAACATATTGAAGCAAATACGTGGAAAGAACACTGGTCCTGAATCAGGCGAGCTAGATTTATTTCCTGGCATACAGCAAGCACCTAATAAATGTTTCAGTGAATGCAGGATTGACAACTTTTCTGAGACTGTTTTCACAGACATAAGAGCAGTTACCGGCCGGGCGCGGTGGCTCAAGCCTGTAATCCCAGCACTTTGGGAGGCCGAGATGGGCGGATCACGAGGTCAGGAGATCGAGACCATCCTGGCTAACACGGTGAAACCCCGTCTCTACTAAAAATACAAAAAACTAGCCGGGCGAGGTGGCAGGCGCCTATAGTCCCAGCTACTCGGGAGGCTGAGGCAGGAGAATGGCGTGAACCCGGGAGGCGGAGCTTGCAGTGAGCTGAGATCCGGCCACTGTATTCCAGCCTGGGCGGCAGAGCAAGACTCCGTCTCAAAAAAAAAAAAAAAAAAAATAAGAGCAGTTACCACCCCACATGCTCTCCTGAGGATTGAGTGGGATTATGGGTATCAGAGCTCTTTGTAAATGTAATAGTGCTGGATGATGATGCCTGGAAGTGAATGTGGTCTGGGACACAGGGAGAAGGCTCTGCCATACAAGAGCCTCTGCCCAGGCCAGGCATCTCTTCTATCAGACTGAGTCCCAGGCCCTGGGGTAGTGCTCTGATTCCAGCTCTCCTTCTCAGCTCTCTATCTCAGCCCCAGTCCAACCTCCTCACCATGGCTCAGTTCTAGGTATTGCTTTTCTTTTTTTTTTTTTTTTTGAGACGGAGTCTTGCTCTGTCGCCCAGGCTGGGGTGCAGTGGCCGGATCTCAGCTCACTGCAAGCTCCACCTCCCGGGTTTACGCCATTCTCCTGCCTCAGCCTCCCGAGTAGCTGGGACTACAGGCGCCCGCCACCTCGCCTGGCTAGTTTTTTGTATTTTTTAGTAGAGGTGGGGTTTCACCGTGTTAGCCAGGATGGTCTCGATCTCCTGACCTCGTGATCCACCCGTCTCGGCCTCCCAAAGTGCTGGGATTACAGGCTTGAGCCACCGCGCCCGGCCCTAGGTATTGCTTTTCTCCTTGAGCCAGTCAGGACAGGAGCCTTACCACTGGCCATGCCTCTTGCCTTCAGGCCAGTCTTCCTCTTGTGCTAGCTCTGGCCCCACAGATGGGGAACAGGGGTTTGCAGTGCAGATCCAGTGAGTGATGCCATTTGAGGACAATAACCATTAATCTTGCATGAAATTCAATTACTCTCCTAGCAGATAGGCCAAGTCACCCGAGTCCTGAGTGGGAGAGGGGGGCCTAGAATGAATGAGGGGACGTGTCTGTGGAAGCGGAAAGGAGAGGAGAGGCAAAAGCATCCATGGGACCTGCTTCTCATTCTCCCCAAGACTGGGATGCTGCCACTAGTTACCCCATCTTCCTTCCAGACTCTAGAGGCAAGTGCAGCAAACACCCACGCACCTCGGCAACATCAGTGTTCCCAGGAGAGCTCCTATTCCTGAAAGACTTTCCACGAGCCTGCTGTGATGCCCGAAATCCTCCGTTATTGCTTCCCTCCTTAGGATCAGTTTTGTCCTCTGAAGATAAAGTCCCTCCAAAACGGGAATTGATCAAAACAAAATAATCAGGATGCTTGAGAACCTCGGCATGGGAGGAAGATATAGAGCTGATAAAGTGAGGAATCATTATCAATTACAGCTGACATTTAGTTAGCATGTACTGTGTGCCAGACACTATACTAAGCACTTTACATGTACAAACTCATCACATACCACAAGCACTATGAGGTAGCTGCTACCCACTTCATGTGTAAAGTAGAGCCAGATCCAGAGACAGATGGTCTGGCTCCAGTGTCTGCTCTTAATCATGGCACTAGACCATTGTAGGAGGAAGGGGAGGCAAGGCAGAAAGCCACGAGCTATCATCAAGACCTCCCTGGCTATCCATAATGAAGGGCACAGCACTCCAGGACGAGTTCTGCTTTGTATTTGCCTGGTATGGAAGGCATCAGGGCTGGTCCTTCTCCAGCACTGACCTGGGGCAGAGATAGGGTGCTTGGTTGGGTCGGCTTCCCTGGAAATATATGCCCTTCAGGGTCCACTGAAGTTAGTTTGTTTGTTTGTTTTTGAGATGGAGTCTCGCTCTGTCACCAGGCTGGAGTGCAGTGGCGCTATCTTGGCTCACTGCAACCTCCATCTCCTGGGTTCAAGTGATTCTCCTGCCTCAGCCTCCCCAGTAGCGGGGACTACAGGCGCGTGCCACCATGCCCAGCTAATTTTTGTATTTTTAGTAGAGATGGGGTTTCACCATGTTGACCAGGATGGTCTCCATCTCTTGACCTCACCATCTGCCTGCCTCAGCCTCCCAAAGTGCTGGCATTACAGGTGTGAGCCACCTCACCCGACCAAGGTTTTTGTTTACAACTCAGAAAATGCTTGCCCATCTGATACCCAGAGGCAGCTAATGGGGTGGTTATGAGTTTGGACTCTAGAGCTCCACTGCCTGTGTTGGAATCCAAGCTCTGCCACTTACTAGCTGTGCCCTTGATCAAGCTATGGAACGTCTCTGTGCCTCGGTTTCTTTTCCTGTGAAATGGAAACAATGACAATAGTATTCTTAGAATTGGCTCAGGTTAGGCTGGGCGTGATGGGTCGTGTCTGTAATCCCAGCACTTCGGGAGGCCAAGGCGGGCAGATAGCTTGAGGTCACAAGTTTGAGACCAGTCTGGCCAACAGGGTGAAACTCCATCTCTACTAAAAATATAAAAATTAGCCGGGCATGATGGCACACACCTGTAATCCCCGCTACTCAGGAGGCTGAGGCAGGAGAATCGCTTAAACCTGGGAGGCGGAGTTTGCAGTGAGCCGAGATTGGGCCACTGCACTCCAGCCTGGGTGACAGAGTGAGACAGAGCACAAACAAACCAAAACAAAACAAAAAACCGAAAAACAAAAAACAAAAAAATGACTGTCTTAGGTTATACCCCAGTACTTCCACGGAGTTGTCACCCCGGGTTTCAGAGATAGGCTAAATCCCTTGTCTATAGACTCAGCTTCTGAGCATTAAAGCTTATAGGGAAACCGGTGGTGCAGGAATGGGGTAAAAAAACATGGGGAGACAGAAGGGGGATGTTGACTTCCATGTGGCAGCCAGCACTGTTGGGCCTCAGCTGTTCGTTGACAGACAGGACTGCAGGCCCAGTGGTTTTGTTTTGATTGTGTGTGATTGAACATTTTCTGCTTCATTTCAATAAGAGTTGGTTGTATCAGCTTTTCTGAATGCTACATACATATAACCCTTCTTCCTTCACATCCGGTTGAGTCAGGCTCATGACAAACAATGTAATTTCATTGCTGTAGAGGCCCCTAGGGTCTGGAGTACTGGGAAGAAGCCAGGAAATTGTTCCCTTTTTCCTGGGTCACCTCTCTTCATGACAGTTGTTCCTTTCCCACCTCCCCATGATGGTGAGAGCAGAAACAGCATTTTTCACATGCTACCCTTGACATCTCCATCCCCCAGCCTGCCAGCCTGGAACAGAGTCCCAAGATCAAGCTGGATGAATTGGGGTTCCTCTCAATTCCAGGAGACATTTGGTCAAATTCTCTTTATGGCCACGAGGGTAATTACCACCAGATAATTGTCTTCCTTCTCTTGAACCAACAATGAAGTAAATCAAGTGTGCCTGCCATCTACTCTGAGGTAAATCACAAAGCACCCTGTATGTATTCTCCCAGAAGATAAATTTTATACATTTCAACAAGGAAAAAGAACACATTTTGTTTGCAAAATTCCTGGAAGAACTCTCTACTTCTCTCTGCCCAGAAATTATGTGTACCTGCTGATGAATGACCTGCCTGGTGAAGCTGCCTTGGGAGAGATAATAGAGTTGTGATTGGATGTCACCAGCTCTCATCATACCTGCCCTGGGAGAAGTCACGGGAGCAGGCAGAACTCTGCCCTCCGATGAAGCGGTTGTCTTCTTGTAACCACAGATCTTCCTTCACTGGGGTTGTGGGCACACATTTACGATTCTGCCCTGAAGTCCAAGTGAGGTACACAGTTCCAGTGTTTTCAAAAAACAAGCCCTTTTTTTGTTTTCAAAACTCATGTTTTTATGTGACAGTTTCAGGTTTTTATTTTTTATTTTTTAATTTTTTTTTTTTAGACAGAGTCTCACTCTGCTGCCCAGGCTGGAGTGCAGTGGCACGACCTTGGCTTACTGCGACCTCTCCGCCTCCTGGGTTCAAGCAATTCTCAAAAAAAAAAAAACAAAAACAAGGCCTGACATGTATATATAGGAATGGGAGGGACTGTTGACAGCCATCTCTGCAGACAATCTACCACATCAAATAACTCATTTTTTTTTTGTTCTCAAAAAAAAAAAACAAAAAACAAATCAAAACAAAACAAAAAAACAAACAAACCACAAATCACCTTATTTAGTGGCTAAAATAGCAATTTTTTTTTTTTTTTTTTTTTTGAGACGGAGTCTCGCTGTGTCTCCCAGGCTGGAGTGCAGTGACCGGCTCTCGGCTCACTGCAAGCTCCGCCTCCCGGGTTTACGCCATTCTCCTGCCTCAGCCTCCCGAATAAATGGGACTACAGGCACCTGCCACCTCACCCGGCTCGTTTTTTGTAATTTTTAGTAGAGATGGGGTTTCACCATGTTAGCCAGGATGGTCTCGATCTCCTGACCTCCTGATCCGCCCGTCTCAGCCTCCCAAAGTGCTGGGATTACAGGCATGAGCCACCGCGCCCGACCCGATGTATTTTTTTTCTTTTTTACTATTATAATTTTGTTAAAAAATAGAGATGGGCTGGGTTCAGTGGCTCACGCCTATAATCCTAGCACTTTGGAAGGCCGAGGCTAGTGGATCTCCTAAGGTTAGGAGTTCCAGACCAGCCCGGCCAACATAGTGAAACTCCATCTCTATTAAAAACACAAAATTAGCCAGGCATGGTGATGGGCACCTGTAATCCCAGCTACTCGGGAGGCTGAGGCAGGAGAATTGCTTGAACCCAGGAGGCGGAGGTTGCTGTGAGCTGAGATCAGTGTAGCCTGGGCAACACAGCAAGAGTCCATCTCAAAAAAAAAAAAGAGATGGGGTCTCACTATGTTGCCCAGACTGGTCTTGAACTCCTGGGCTCAAGCGATCCGCCCACCTCAGCCTCCCAAAGGGCAGAGATTACAGGCGTGACCCACCGTGTCCAGCCAATGATGTATTATTTCTAATGACTTTGTTTTGTCTGGGTTCAGCGGGGCAGTTAGTTCTTCTGCTCTACTTAATGCTGGCTGTGGTCACTCACATGGCTTCCTTCAGCTGGGAGCTTAACAGAGGTCAGACCACTCAAGATGGCCTCATTCATATGTCTAGTGCCTCTGCTGGGGTGTCTGGAAGGATGGGGGTGCTGGCTGGGCCTCTCTATTTATGGACTCTAGCCTAAGCTGCCTTCTTGAGTGGCTTGATGCCAAAACTGAAAATGGGAGCTGTGAGGCCTTATAAGGCCTAGACCTAGATGTCACACATTATCACGTCCTCTACATTCCATTGGTCAAACCAAGATACGTGTCTAGACCAGATTCAAGGGATAAGGAAATAAACTGCACCTCTTGGTGAAAGGCCTGACATGTACATACAGGAATGGGAGGAACTGTTGACAGCCATCTCTGCAGACAATCTACCACATCAAGTAACTCATGTTTTTTTTTGTTGTTGTTGTTTTGTTTTTTTTGAGATAAAGTCTCGCCCTGTCGCCTAGGTTGGAGTGCAATGGTGTGATCTCAGCTCACTGTAACCTCCGCCTCCCAGGTTCAAGTGATTCTCCTGCTTCAGCCTCCCAAGTAGCTGAGATTACGGGTGCCCGCCACCACGCCCAGCTAATTTTTGTTTTTTTAGTAGAGACGGGGTTTCAACATGTTGGCCAGGCTGGTGTCAAACGCCTGACCTTGTGATCCACCCGCCTCGGCCTCCCACATTGCTGGGATTACAGGTGTGAGACACTGCGCCTGGCTTAACTCATGTTTTTAAACAACATATCTGTAGGTCAGTTTAGCCCAAGGTTGCAACTTCCTTTTTTTTTTTTTTTTTTGAGACAGAGTCTCTCTTTGTTGCCAGGCTGGAGTGTAGTGGCGCGATCTTGGCTGACTGCAACTTCTGCCTCCCAGGTTCAAGCAATTCCCTGCTTCAGCCTCCCAAGTAGCTGGGATTACAGGCGCCCACCACCATGTCTGGCTGCTTTTTGTATTTTTTTTTTTTTTTTTTAGTAGAGACGGGGTTTCACCATCTTGGCCAGGCTGGTGTTGAACTCCTGACCTTGTGATCCACCTACCTCAGCCTCTCAAAGTGCTGGGATTACAGGCATGAGCCACCACACCCAGCCTCCTTTTATTTTTTTTAATTTAAATTTTATTTTTTTTGAGACAGAGTCTTGTTGTGACGCCCAGGCTGGAGTGTAGTGGAGCAATCAGGGCTCACTGCAAACTCTGCCTCCTGAGTTCAAGCAATTCTCCTGTCTCAGCCTCCTGAGTAACTGGGATTGCAGGTGCCCACCACCACACCGGCTAACTTTTTGTATGCTTTTTTTTTTTTTTTTTTTAGTAGAGTAGGGGTTTTACCATGTTGGCCAGGCTGGTCTCGAACTCCTGACCTCAGGAGATTTGCCCGCCTCGGCCTCCCAAAGTGCTGGGATTACAGTTGTGAACCACCGTATCTGGCCGCACCCAGCTAGTTTTTGTGTTTTGTTTGTAGAGACAGGGTTTTGCCATGTTGACCAGTCTGGTCACGAACTCCTGGCCTCAAGTGATCCACTGCCTCAGCCTCCGAAAGTGCTGGGATTACAGGCATGAGCAACCATGCCCAGGACAACCTTTTTTTTTTTTTTTTTTTTTTTTTTTTAAGACAAGGTTTCACTGCTGTTGCCCAGGGAGGTAGGCAGTGGCACTATCACAGCTCATTGCAGCCTCAACGTCTCAGGCTCAGGTGATCCTCCTGCCTCATTTTTAGAATTTTTTTTTTGTAGGGATAGGGGTCTTACTATGTTGCCCAGGCTGGTCTGGAACTCTTGGGCTCAAGCAATACTCTGACCTCGGCCTCTTAAAGTGTTGGGATTACAGGTGTGAGCCACCTCTCCAGGCCAAGGTTGTGACTTCTACTTGAAACCTGGACATGCAGGGGCTTTTTTTTTTCTCCTTTTTTTTTGTTTGAGACAGAGTCTCACTTTGATGCCTAGGCTGCAGTGCAGTGGTGCGATCTCGGCTCACTGCAACCTCGGCCTCCCGGGTTCAAGCAGTTCTTCTGCTTCAGCCTCCCAAGTAGCTGGGACTACAGGCATGCACCACCATGCCTGGCCAATTTTATATTTTTAGTAGAGACGAGGTTTCACCACGTTGGCCAGGCTGGTCTCGAACTCCTGACCTCAGGTGATTCTAGTTTGGGATTTTTTCCACCCATCAGCCTGAATCCCAAAGCTGTCTAGTTCCTAACCTGAAGGGAAGAAGCCCAGGTGATTGGCCGGGCGCGGGGGCTCACGCCTGTAATCCCAGCACTTTGGGAGGCCAAGGCAGGCGGATCACCTGAGGTCAGGAGTTCGAGACCAACCTGGCCAACATGGTGAAACCCCATCTCTACTACTACTAAAAAAAAAAATTAGCCAGGCATGGCGGCACATGCCTGTAGTCCCAGTTACTTGGGAGGCTGAGGCAGGAGAATTGCTGGAACCTGGGAGGCAGAGGTTGCAGTGAGCCAAGGCTGCACTGCTGCACTCTCCAGCCTGGGCAACAAAGTGAGACTCCGTCTCAAAAACAACCAAAAAAAAAAAAAAAACCCAAAAAAACAAGGTGATTATGAGATCTCTTTATTTATTTTATTTTTTATTTTATTTTTAGAGGGAATCTCACTTTGTCGCCCAGGCTGGAGTGTAGTGGTGCAATCTTGGCTCACTGCAACCTCTGCCTCCGGGGTTCAAGTAATTCTCCTGCCACAGCCTCCCTAGTAGCTGGGATTACAGGCGTGTGCCACCACACCCTTTTAGTAGAGACAGGGTTTCCCCATGTTGGCCAGGCTGTCTCAAACTTCTGACCTCAAGTGATCTGCCCTCCTCAGCCTCCCAAAGTGCTGGGATTACAGGCGTGAGCACTGTGCCTGGCCTATTTTATTTTTTTGAGACGGAGTCTTGCTCAGTTGCCCAGGCTAGAGTACAGTGGTGCGATCTCAGCTCACTGCAGCCTCCACCTCCCTGGTTCAAGCAATTCCCCTGCCTCAGCTTCCCAAGTAGCTGGGATTACAGGCGCATACTGCCATGCCCAGCTACTTTTTTTGTATTTTTAGTAAAGACACGGTTTCACCATGTTGGCCAGACTGGTCTTTTTTTTTTTTTTTTTTTTGAGACGGAGTCTCGCTCTGCCGCCCAGGCTGGAGTGCAGTGGCATGATCTCGGCTCACTGCAAGCTCCACCTCCCGGGCTCACGCCATTCTCCTGCCTCAGCCTCCCGAGCAGCTGGGACTACAGGCGCCCGCCACCGCGCCCGGCTAATTTTTTTTTTGTGTATTTTTAGTAGAGACGGGGTTTCACCGTGGTCTTGATCTCCTGACCTTGTGATCCGCCCGCCTCGGCCTCCCAAAGTGCTGGGATTACAGGCGTGAGCCACCGCGCCCGGCCCAGACTGGTCTTGAACTCCTGACCTCAAGTGATTTGCCCTCCTCAGCCTCCCAAAGTGCTGGGATTACAGGCGTGAGCCACCACGCCCCACCTATTTTATTTTTGGAGACAGATTCTCACTCTGTTGCCCACACTGATGTGCAGTGGCATAATCATAACTTACTGCAGCCTTGAACGCCTGGGCTCAAGGGATCCTCCTGACTCAGCCTCCTGAGTAACTGGGACTACAAATGCGAGCCATCATGCTGGCTAATTTTTTTTTTTTGTAGAGATAGGGGCTTGCTATGTTGCCCAGACTGGTCTCGAACTTTTGGCCTCAAGTGATTCTCCCACGTTGGTCTCCTAAAGCTCTGGAATTATAGCTGTGAGGCACTGTGCCTGGCCTGAAATCTCTTATTTATTTATTTATTTATTTATTTATTTATTTATTTATTTATTTTTTGAGACAGAGTCTTGCTCTGTTGCCCAAGCTGGAGTGCAGGGGTACAATCTCAGCTCACTGCAACCTCCACTTCCTGGCTTCAAGTGATTCTCCTGCCTCAGCCCCCCAAATAGCTGGGATTACAGGCGTGTGCCCCACGTACAGCTGGCTTATTTTTGTATTTTTGGTAGAGACAGGGTTTCACCATGTTGGCCAGGCTAGTCTCGAACTCCTGACCTCAGGTGATCTGCCCACAGTCTCCCAAAGTGATGGGATTACCAGCATGACCCACCACGCCTGGCCCTGAGATCTCTTTTAATATCCTGTAGTGCTCACCAACTTTGACTTTAGCCTGAAGAGTCATTGCAGAATTTTAATCAGGCCTGTCTTGATTAGATTAGTACTTTAGAATGTTCACACAGGATGCTAAGGGGCCTTTGTTCCAGTTATCAACTGCTGCATAACAAATTATCAAAAATCCAGTTGTGTAAAACAATTATTTATTTATTTATTTATTTATTTATTTACTGAGACGGAGTTTCGCTCTTGTTGCGCAGACTGGAGTGCAATGGTGTGATCTCGGCTCACTGCAACCTCTGCCTCCCGGGTTCAAGCAATTCTCCTGCCTCAGCCTCCCACATAGCTGGGATTACAGGTGTGTGCCACCATGCCTGGCTAATTTTTTTGTATTTTTGGTAGAAATGGGGTTTCACTGTGTTGGCCAGGCTGGTCTCGAGCTCCTGACCTCAGGTGATCCACCCACCTCGGCATCCCAAAGTGCTGGGATTACAGGCGTGAGCCACCACGCCCCGCCAAAACAATTATTTATTATGCTCACAGATTCTGTGGGTCAGGAATTTAGGCAGGGCACACTGAAGATGGCTTTGTTTCTTCTCCATGATGTCTGAGGTTTCAGCTTGAATGCTGGGGCTGAATTAATGGCAAAACATTATCTCTAAAAAAAAAAGTTAAAAAAAATTTTTTAAATGACCACAGCAATGGTCCCAAGTGCTAGGATTATAGCTGTCAGCCACCACTCTCAGCTTATTATTATTATTATTATTATTACTTTTAATCATTTAGTGCTGGGCATGGTGGCTCATGCCTGCAATCCCATCATTTGGGAGGCCGAGGTGGACAGATTACTTGAGCTCAGTTTAAGACTAGCCTGAGCAACATGGTGAAGCCCCATCTCTATAAAAAATACAAAAACCAGCCAGGTGTGGTGGTGCATGCCTGTAATCCCAGCTACTCAGGAGGCTAAGGTGGGAAAATCACTTCAATCCAGGAGACAGAAGTTGCAGTGAGCCAAGATCGTGCACTGCACTCTAGTCTGGGTGATAGAGCAAGACTGTGCCTCAAAAAAAAAAAAAAAAAGGTAATAATAAAGAGAAACATTAATTCAAAGAAAGAAAACTAGAACAGTGGTTATTAAAGTGTGGTCCTTAAAGTGTGATCCAGGATCTTTGAGGGTCCCCAAGACCCTTTGATGTGGGAGGATATGCAAGGTCAAAACTAGTTTTTTTTTTTTTTTTGAGACAGAGTCTCGCTCAGTCGCCCAGGCTGGAGTGCAGTGGCGCGATCTCGGCTCACTGCAAGCTCCGCCTCCTGAGTTCTCGCCATTCTTCTGCCTCAGCCTCCCGAGTAGCTGGGACTACAGGCGCCCGCCACTACGCCCGGCTAATTTTTTTTTTGTATTTTTAGTAGAGACGGGGTTTCACCGTGTCGGCCTGGATGGTCTCGATCTCCTGACCTCGTGATCCACCCGTCTCGGCCTCCCAAAGTGCTAGGGTTACAGGCGTGAGCCACTGTGCCTGGCTCATCTCTTTTATTAAACAAAGAAAGGAAAGGAAAAGGAAGGGAGGGGAGGAGAAGAAGGGAGGGAGAAGAGGAGAGAGGCAGGAAGGAAAGGAGCAGATATGGGAATCTAGCTGTCTTCTATTAAGCCAGACATTAAAGAGATCTGCAAAATTATAAAATGATGCCACTCTTCTCACTTTTTAAAAAAGTAACTAATTTAAATAACATGTTTTTTATGTTAACATGTAATGAGTTTATTAATTTTTTTTTTGAGACAGTCTTACTCTGTTGCCTAGACTACAGTGTGGTGGCACGACATCAGCTCACTGCAACCTCCACCTCCTTGGTTCAAGTGATTCTCCTGCCTTAGCCTCCCGAGTAACTGGGCTTATAGGTGCGTACCACCACACCGAGCTAATTTTTGTATTTTTAGTAGAGATAGGGTTTCGCCATGTTGCCCAGGCTGGTCTCGACCTCCTGACCTCAAGTGATCTGCCTGCCTCAGCCTCCCAAAGTGCTGGGATTACAGGCCACCTCAGCCGGCCGGGTTTATTAATTTTTAAAAATGAATTAATAACAGATGTTTTCCCTGGGTGCGGTGGCTCATGCTTGTAATCCTAGCACTTTGGGAGGCTGAGGCGGGCAGATGCTTGAGGCCAGGAGTTAAAGAGCAGCCTGGGCAACAAAGTAAGACCTCGTCTCTACAAAAAAAATACAAAAATTAACCGGGTGTGGTGGTGCACACCTGTGGTCCAAGCTACTAGGGAGGCTGAAGTGGGAGGATTGCTTGAACCCAGAAGATTAAGGCTCCAGTGAGCCGTGATCATGTCACTGTACTCCAGCCTGGGCAACAGAGCAAGACCCTGTCTCAGGAAAAAAAAAAAATAAATAAATAAAAAAAAGAAAAAAAAAAAAACCTCCAATAAAAAAAAAACCCAAAAATGAATTAATTAATAATAAATATTTATGCTAGGTGGTGGCTCACACCTATAGTCCTAGCACTTTGGGAGGCTGAGGCAGGAGAATTGATTGAAGCCAGGAGTTGAGATCAGCCAGGCGGCATAGTGAGACCCCCTCTCTATAAAAAATTAAAAAAATTGGCCAGGCACAGTGGTTCATGCCTGTAATCCCGGCACTTTGGGAAACTGAGGTAGGTGGATTGCTTAAGCCCAGGGGTTCAAGACCAGCCTGGGCAACATGGTGAAACCCTGTCTCTATAAAAAATGCAAAAATTGGCTGGGCACGGTGGCTCAAGCCTGTAATCCTAGCACTTTGGGAGGCCGAGGCGGGCGGATCACGAGGTCAGGAGATCGAGACCATCCTGGCTAACACGGTGAAACCCCGTCTCTACTAAAAAATACAAAAAAACTAGCCGGGCGAGGTGGCGGGCGCCTGTAGTCCCAGCTGCTCAGGAGGCTGAGGCAGGAGAATGGCGTAAACCCGGGAGGCGGAGCTTGCAGTGAGCTGAGATCCGGCCACTGCACTCCAGCCTGGGCGACAGAGCAAGACTTCGTCTCAAAAAAAAAAAAAAAAAAAAAGCAAAAATTAGTTGGGTGTGGTGGCACGTGCCTATAGTTCCCAGCTGCTTAGAAGGCTGAGGCCTGAGAATCGCTTTAACTCTGGAGGCAGAGGTTGCAGTGAGCCGAGATCACGCCGCTGCATTCCAACCTGGGTGACAGAGCAAGACCCTGCCTAAATAAAAAAAAAAAAAATTTTGCCAGGCATCGTGATGTGGGTCTGTAGTCCTAGGTACTCGAGAGGCTGAGGTGGGAGGATCATTTGAGCCCAGGAGTTCGAGACCAGCCTGGCCAACATGATAAGATCCCATCTCTACAAAAAATCAGAAATTAGCTGGATATGGTGGCATGCGCCTGTGGTCCCAGCTACTTGGAAGGCTGAAGTGGGAGAATTGCTTGAACCTGGGAGGCAGAGGTTACAGTGAGCTCAGAGCATGCTATGCCAGCTGGGGCAACAGAGCCAGACTCTGTCTAAAAAAATAAAATAAAAAAGAGATGAGGATTGGAAGGAGGCTGAGAGACCTGGAGACCAGGGAAGAGTTGATGTGTGCAAAGGAGTCCAACAACATGATGGCCTATGCACTCATTGAGGAATAATCTCAGTGCAGCAATCTCCAGGTTCAGAGATGACCAAAAATGCTCTAGGAACAGTCATGTTTAAGTTGACTGTTTGTTGTTTTTTTAAAATATTTTTTATTTTTTGACTGTCCTAGATTGTTTATTAGGTATGAATTTTACAAACTTTACTTATACCAGCAGTAACGGTGGAGCTGGAGAGTATTGTGTCTTCTCCAAGCTGCAGGGGAAGAACCACCAATAGTGTGGTGGAACTTATGGTCCTTTCCAAGGCCACAGCTCTTTCAGCCTGCAGATGTCAGCCCACGCATTTCCCTGTGCTTGTGGACTGGTTTGGTGATCCACTGGATGTCAGGATTTCTTCTGATAGCTTTATGGAATGGATCAATGAGGATAACATCAACAAAATTTTATGTGGAATCTTCACCAACCCACTAAGAATTCAGGACTCTTAGAGACCCACAGTGGCATCCAGTTTGCTCCCCTGCACAGGACTGAAGGCTTTGAGCAAACTTTTAAAAAATATATATATATCTCTCATATATAATATATAACATATATATAGCATATATATATTTGCCCCCACAAGGACACATGTTCAAAGAGTAAGTTGCATGTAATAATAAAATAAAATCCTTGAAATAAAAAAATGAAAAGCATAACACTGGTGAAAGTTAGCTTCAGTTTCCAAAATTGAAAGCCAAGCAGGGAAAGTAATATTTTTTTTCTTTGTACTTTTGTATTTTTTTTTTTTTTTTTTAGTAGAGACGAGGTTTCACCATGTTAGCCAGGATGGTCTCGATCTCCTGACCTCGTGATCCACCGGTCTCGGCCTCCCAAAGTGCTGGGATTACAGGCTTGAGCCACCACGCCCGGCCTTATTTTTTTTCTTATTAAAGTATGAAGGTCACAAAATTAACAACTCACAAAAGAGAGGCTGTTGTATAGCCAATAAGCACACAAGAGATGGATGAATAAACCAGACACAAATTGTTAAAGGGCCTGGCAATCACATCCTCTGAGTGATTACAGACCTAGGCAAGGGCCATGGGAGGCCAGGTACTGACCAGAGTTATGACTAATGGATCTTGAATCAGAGTGAGAGAGCTAGTTTTATATTTTCTAAATACCATTTCTGCTCACGTTAGCTAGAGGTGGCTTCTTCACACTTAGTAACCAAGAACTCTGATTGATCAAACAATCTTTAGCACATGGTGGGTACTTACTGCCTTAGGAATGGTTGAAATATTCCAGGCGTAAGAATTAAAGAATGACTTGGGTGAACAGAGGGATAACAGTTTTTTGTTGTTTCTATTGGGAGATGCTTGAAGGATAAATAAAAGAAACAAGGCGAAGTTGACAGCACTGAGGGAAAAGGGTAATTGATAGATCAAAACCCCTGAGGAGATAAGAAGTGATGAGAATCAGAGCACAGTTGTGGGGCTGGCCTGAGCCTGTGAGGGGGGAGGGGAGCCATCTCTTCCTCTGAGACAGGTAGGAAGGAGGAAGGGATACAGGAGTATGTTAGTAAATGCATCCCCCTGAAGAGGCTGAGGTTGCCTGCAGAGAGTGAACAGAATGGGCAATACTGGGGAAGAATTATCCCTAGCGGGCTTTTTGCAGGATCCACATTGAAGGACAATAGGTGATAAGAGTTTATTAAGAGTTTGCAGCGGGCACGGGTGGCTCACGCCTGTAATCCCAGCACTTTGGGAGGCCAGGACGGGTGGATCATGAGGTCAGGAGATCGAGACCATCCTGGCTAACAAGGTGAAACCCCGTCTCTACTAAAAATACAAAAAAAACCAAAAACCAAAAAACAACCAGGCACGGTGGCAGGCGCCTGTAGTCCCAGCTACTTGGGAGGCTGAGGCAGGAGAATGGCATGAACCCGTGAGGCAGAGCTTGTGGTGAGCTGAGATCACACCACTGCACTCCAGCATGGGCGACAGAGTGAGACTCCATCTCAAAAAAAAAAAAAAAGAGTTTGCATAGGATACAATGTCGAATACAATAATGAATCATTATTCACTTATTTTGTTTTAAAGCCCTGAGCTTAATTCTCTATATTAATTCATTCAAAATATTAATTGTCTGTATCACATGACAGGCACTGTTGTGGGTGCTGGGAATATGGCAGTGAACAGCACAAAAGTTGTTCCTGCTCGTGGAGGTCACATTTTAGTGAGATGAAAACAACCAAGGGTGTGTTCACCCCCCCCCCACCCCGTGGCACTGAGTCACTGGGGGAGCTGAACTCTCAGTTGCCTCTGCAGCCAGCACATGAAATGCAGCCCAAAGCCACCTGAAAGCACTCCCTTGGTAACAGGGTGCTCCGTAGTGTGGCAGACACCACTGGTGCTCTACTCAGCATCCATTCTCCTTTTCTTCCTTGCTAATACAACCCTGATTTTATTGGCAGAGGCAATGTGCCCATTTAAAAGGTATTTTCCAGCCTTCCATGCCAAATAGGAGTGACTGTCTGACAGTTTAGGCCAACGGGAGATAAACGGAAATGGTTGAATAGGACTTTTTGGAAAGCTAATTAAATGGGGACACAGACTCGGCTGGCATGCCCATTGTCCCTTTGCCCTTCCTTCTTCCAGCTTCTTGCAATGCAGCCATGATGACTGGAGTTGAGAAGCCCTCTCAAAACTCTGAGGGCAGCTGGGCACGGTGGCTCACACCTGTAATCCCAGTGCTTTGGGAGGTCAAGGCAAGCTGATTGTTTGAGCTCAGGAGTCTGAGATCATCCTGGGCAAAATGGCAAAACCCAGTCTCTACAAAAAATACAAAAATTAGCCAAGCTTGGTGGCATGCACATGTAGTCCCAGCTACTTGGGGTGTTGAGATGGAAGAATCCCTTGAGCCTGAAAGGTACAGTGAGCCGAGATCACGCCACTGCACTCCAGCCTGGATGACAGAGTGAGATCCTGTCTCCCCGCGCCCCTCCCCCCACCAAAAAAAAAACAAACAAAACTTCTCAGGAAAAGGCCAAGAGAATTTCAGAGACCTCTACCCTGTATCTTAAAGTCACTGAGCCAGGTCACTTATTTGGATTTCTCATTGTGTGAGAACAAGAAGAGGTATCTTGTTTAAGGCATTGCTATTTAATATTTGCATTTTCTGTTACATGCAGCCAAGCGTAAGCCATACTTGATATGCAAAGAATCAGCCGTGTTTGTTACCTGTGGCAGCCATGAGAATGGCTTCTCAAATCTCTGACTGCAGGAAATATAATTAACCAAGGACTCCAGCTGCTGGCTCTGAAATGCATCATTGCATTTATGCCAAGGCCAGATTTTCCATGGACTGCTCCTGGCTAATGACAGTGTGGATGGGATACTAAGGCAGGCTCATTCTTGGGAGAAGGGTGAAAGATGGGTGACTTTAAGTGAAGGATGCTGCAATGGCCTTGCTGAAAACTTTCCTTAGAGCTGCACTGCAGTTTAAGAGTTGTTCACTCAACTTCTTTCCTTCCCTCTCTTCTGCACTCAAGAGTCAGACTTCTATTATGCTCTGATGTCTCTCCCAACCTTTCTTAGTTCCCTCCTCATTTTTTCTCTCTCTCTTTTTAAAATAGAGATGGGCACTTTGGGAAGCCGAGTTCGGTGGATCACTTGAAGCCCAGATTTCAAGACCAGCCTGGCCAACATGGCAAAACCTCATCTCTACCAAAAATACAAAAATCAGCTGGGCCTTGTGGAGCTTGCCTGTAATCCCAGCTATTCGGGAGGCTGAGGAATATGAATCGCTTGAACCCAAAAGGCAGAGGTTGCAGTGAGCTGAGATCACGCCAGTGCGCTCTAGCCTGGATGACAGAGTGAGACTTTGTCTCAAAATAAATAAAATAAAATAAATAAAATAGAGATTGGATCTTGCTATGGCTAAATAAAATAGAGATTGCATCTTGCCCAGGCTAATATGGAACTCCTGCCTTAAGCAATCCTGCCTCAGCCTCTCAGTGTTGGGAATACGGGTGTGAGCCACCATGCCCAGCCCCTCCTTATTTTCTCTAACAGATGGTTTCCTAATAAATATCTTGCATATTTAATTTTATCTTGGGATCCCACCTTCTCTGAGGACCTGGACTAACACATCCCCAAATCTGTTTATGCCTGTTGTAGGTGCTATTGTAATTACATAATTTAACTAAGCCATAACTAAACCATAGAAATATGAATACAGAAGGAAGGTGAGTTGTTATTTCTATGAAAACCAAGTTGACTACTTTAGAAAGTTTTGAAAAGGGTATTTGCTTAAAACAAAAAACAGGCCGGGTGCGGTGGCTCACGCCTGTAATCCCAGCACTTTGGGAGGCCGAGGCAGGCGGATCATGAGGTCAGGAGATCGAGACCATCCTGGCTAACACGGTGAAACCCTGTCTCTACTAAAAATACCCAAAAAAAAAAAAAAATTAGCCGGGCATGGTGGCGGGCGCCTGTAGTCCCAGCTACTCGGGAGACAGAGGCAGGAGAATGGTGTGAACCCAGGAAGCGGAGCTTGCAGTGAGCCGAGATCGCGCCACTGCACTCCAGCCTGGACGACAAAACGAGACTCCGTCTCAAACAAAAAAAAAAAAAAAAGAAAAAGAAAAAACAAAAGCTGTTCACAAAAAGACAAATAAGGTCTTTTTACAAAAAGACAAATAAGGGTGTGGTGGCTCGCGCCTGTAATCCAAGACTTTGGGAGGCCAAGGCGGGCAGATCATTTAAGTTCAGCAGTTCAAGACCAGCCTGGGCAACACGGCAAAACCCCATCTCCACAAAAATACAAAAATTTGCTGTGTGTGGTGGAGTAAGCATGTAGACCCAGCTACTCAGGAGGCTGGGGTGTATCACTTGAGCCCAGGAGATTTCAGCTGCAGTGAACCATGATTGTACTACTGCACTCCAGCCTGGGCAACAGTCGTTACAAGGGACTGGAGGGAGGGAGAAATGGGGAGTTGTTTAATGGATATGGAGTTTCAGTTTTGCAGGATGAAAAAGTCGTGGAGATCTCTTGTAAAACAATGTGATTACACTTAATACTACTGAACCACACACTTTAAAATGGTTAAGATGGTACATTTGGCACACCTGTAATCTCAGCACTTTGGAAGGCTGAGGCAGGAGCTCAGGAGTTTGAGACCAGCCTGGGCAACCTGCAGTGAGCCATGGTAACACCTCTACACTCCAGCCTGGGCAACAAGAGTGAGACGCTGTCTTGAAAATAAAATAAAAATAGGCCAGGTTCGGTGGCTCACACCTGTAATTCCAGCACTTTGGGAGGCCGAGGTGGGCAGCTCACCTGAGGTCAGGAGTTCGAGACCAGCCTGGCCAACATGGTGAAACCCCGTCTCTACTAAAAATACAAAGATTTGCTGGGCGTGGTGGAGCGAGCATGTAGTCCAAGCTACTTGAGAGGCTGACGCAGGAGAATCGCTTGAACTCAGGAGGCAGGGGTTGCAGTGAGCCTAGATAGCACCATTACATTCTGGCATAGGGACAGAGTCAGACTCCATCTCAATAAATAAATAAATAAATAAATAAATAAATAAATAAAGAGATAAAAATAAAAATAAAGATTGTAAGTTATATATATTTATTTTACTATGGTTAAAATATTGGGCTGGGTACCATGGCTTATGTGTGTAATCCCAGCACTTTGGGTAGCCGAGGCAGGGGTATCACTTGAGGACTTCGGGACCCGTCTGGGCAACACAGTGAGACTCTCCAAAAACAAACAAAAAACTAGCTGGGTATGGTAGTACATGCCTGTAGTCCCAACTACTTAGGAGGCTGAGGTTGGAGGATCGCTTGGGCCCAGGAGGTCAAGGCTGCAATGAGGTGTAATCACACCACTGCACTTCAGCCTGGACAACAGAGGGAGACCCCGTCTCAAAATAAATAAATTAATAAATAAAATAAAAAACTAAATGTCAGTACGTATTGTAAAAAATAATTAAAAATTACAACAGGCCGGGCGCGGTGGCTCAAGCCTGTAATCCCAGCACTTTGGGAGGCCGAGACGGGCGGATCACGAGATCAGGAGATCGAGACCATCCTGGCTAACACGGTGAAACCCCGTCTCTACTTAAAAAAGTACAAAAAAATAGCCGGGCGTGGTAGCAGCGCCTGTAGTCCCAGCTACTCGGGAGGCTGAGGCAGGAGAACGGCGAAAACCCGGGAGGCGGAGCTTGCAGTGAGCTGAGATCCGGCCATTGTACTCCAGCCTGGGCGACAGAGCCAGACTCCGTCTCAAAAAAAAAAAAAAAAAAAAAAAAAATTACAACATGGCTGGGCGCGGTGGTTAATGCCTTTAATACCAGCACTTTGGGAGGCCGAGGCCGGTGAATCACTTGAGGTCAGGAGTTCGAGACCAGCCTGGCCAACATGGTGAAACCCCATCTCTACTGAAAACACAAAAATTAGCCAGGCGTGGTGGCGGGCACCTATAGTCCCAGCAACTCGGGAGGCTGAGGCAGGAGAGAATGGTGTGAACTCAGGAAGCTGAGCTTGCAGTGAGCCGAGATCGCGCCACTGTACTCCAGCTTGGGTGACAGAGCAAGACTCTATCTCAAAAAACAAAAACAGGCCGGGCGTGGCTCACACCTGTAATTCCAGCACTTTGGGAGGCCAAGGCAGGCAGATCACGAGGTCCGGAGATCGAGACCATCCTGGCTAACACGGTGAAACCCTGTCTGTACTAAAAATACAAAAAATTAACCGGGTGTGGTGGTGGGCACCTGTAGTCCCAGTAACTTGGGAGGCTGAGGCAGGAGAATGGCGTGAAGCCGGGAGGCAGAGTTCACAGTGAGTGGAGATCGTGCCACTGTACTCCAGCCTGGGCGACAGAGTGAGACTCCGTCTCAAACAAACAAACAAAAAACAAAAATTAGCTGGGTGTGGTGGCATGTGCCTGTAATCCCATCTACTCAGGAGGCTAAGGCAGAAGAATCGCTTGAACTCAGGAGGTGGAAGGTGCACTGAGCCGAGATCACACCACTGCACTCCAGCCTGGGCACAGAGCGAGACTCCATCTCAGAAAATAAAATAAAATAAAACAAAAACTTACAAAGTAGCTGTTTGGTTTGGAGAGACTACTGGAAAAGGTTGGGGAAACGCTATAGAAACCCGACGCTGCACTCACACTGGATCTTGAGCCTAGATGGAGTAGAAGGAAAAGGAAGGCAAGGTGGAGGGATGTTACAGGGATCAGGAGGAAGCTGATAAAAAGACCATTTGAGGACTGGGAAATGGTGTTCTTCAAGCCCATTCTCAATCTTGCTTTGCAAGACTCCTAAAGCATTTAGGCACTTTATAGGATGTGGAAATCTAGACAATTTGTCATGGGTATTGTTATGCAAGAAAAGAAATATGCCAGGAAGCTGAGGCAGGGAGATTACTTGAACCTAGGAGTTTGAGGCTGCAGTGAGCTATGATTGCACAACTGTACTTCAGCTTGGGTGACAGAACGAGACTCCATCTCAAGGGAAAAAAAAAAAGGGCTGGGTGCGGTGGCTCACACTTGTAATCCCAGCACTTTGGGAGACCAAGGTGGATGGATCACCTGAGGTCAGGAGTTCAAAACCAGCCTGACCAACATGGAGAAACCCTGTTGCTACTAAAAATACAAAATTACCCGGGCATAGTGTCGTATGCCTGTAATCCCAGCTACTCAGGAGGTTGAAGCAGGAGAATTGCTTCAACCCGGGAGGTGGAGATTGCAGTGAGCCGAGACCGTGCCATTGCACTCCAGCCTGGGCAACAGGAGCGACACTCCATCTCAAAAAAAAAAAAAAAAAAAGGCGCAGTGGCTCATGTCTGTAATTTCAGCACTTTGTGAGGCCTAGGCAGTAGAATTGCTTGAGCCCAGTAGTTCAAGACCCTGGGGTGAGACCCCATCTCTACAAAAACTAAAAACTTGGTCAGGCAGGGTGGCAGCACCCCTAGGCTCAGCTACTGAGGGTGCTGAGGTGGGAGTTTGTCCAGAATTGGTGGGTTCCTGGTCTTGCTGACTTCAAGAATGAAGCCATGGACCCTCATGGTGTTACAGTTCTTAAAGATGGTGTGTCTGCAGTCTGTTCCTTCAGATGTTCAAATGTGTTTAGAGTTTCTTCTGGGTTCGTGGTCTTGCTAGCCTCACGGAGTGAAGCTGCAGATCTTTGCAGTGAGTGTTACAGCTCATAAAGGCAGCATGAACCCAAAGAGTGAGCAGCAGTAAGATTTATTGCAAAGAGCAAAAGCAGGAAGCTTCCCTAGGGTGGAAACAGACCCAAGCAGACCCAAGCAGGTGGCCACTGCTGGCTTGGGGCAACCTGCTTTTATTCCCTTAGCTGACCCCACTCACATCCTGCTGATTGGTCCATTTTACAGAGAACTGATTGGTCCATTTTGACAGAGTGCTGATTGGTGCATTTACAATCCCTGAGCTAGACACAGAGTGCTGATTGCTGCCTTTACAATCCTTTAGCTAGACACAGTGCGGGACAGAAAAGTTCTCCAAGTCCCCACTAGGTTAACTAGATACAGAGTACTGATTGGTGTATTTACAAACCCTGAGCTAGACACAGAGTACTGATTGGTGTATTTACAAACCTTGCCCTAGACACAGAGTACTGATTGGTGTATTTTCAATCCCTTAGCTAGACATAACGGCTCTCCAAGTCGCTGCTAGACTCAGGAGCCCAGCTGGCTTCACCTAGCGGATCTCCCTCTGGGGCTGCTGGTGGAGCTGCCTCACCTGCAGTGCGCCCACACTCCTAAGC
The DNA here is from genome assembly GCF_003255815.1 of Theropithecus gelada. Taxonomy (NCBI): domain Eukaryota; kingdom Metazoa; phylum Chordata; class Mammalia; order Primates; family Cercopithecidae; genus Theropithecus; species Theropithecus gelada. The sequence continues at coordinate 50,667,536 of NC_037674.1, forward strand.
CCCTGGGCGGTCAATGGGGCCGGGCACCAAGGAACAGAGGGCGGCGCTCGTCGGGGAGGCTCAGGGGGCCAGGAGCCCAGGGCGGGCAGCTGGAGGGTGGGGATGGGGAGAAGCTTGAGTCCTGCCCCGCAGGGAGGCAGCTGAAGCCCGGCGAGAATTCGAGCGTGGTGCAGGCGGGCCAGCACTGCTGGGGGACCTAGCGCACCCTCTGCAGGTGCTGGCCCAGGTGCTAAGCCCCTCACTGCCCCGGGCCGCCGGCCGCCGGCTCCGAGTCCGGGGGCCCGCGGAGCCCGCGCCCACCCGGAACTCGCGCTGGCCCGAGAGCGCCGCGTGCAGCGCCGCTTCCTGCCTGCGTCTCTCCCTCCACACCTCCCCGCCAGCGGAGGGAGCCGGCTCCGGCCTCAGCCAGCCCAGAGAGGGGCTCCCACAGTGCCTTGGCGGGCTGAAAGGCTCCTCAAGCGCCGCCAGAGTGGATGCCGAGGCCGAGGAGGCGCCCAGAGCTAGGGCTGCTGGCATATTGTCACCTCTCAAGAGGATTGCTTGAGCCTGGGAGTTCCAGGCTCCAGTGAGCCACAGTCCTGCCGCTCCAGCCTGGGCAACAGAGGGAGACCCTCTCAAAAAAAAAAAAATGGAATTCCAATCAGCAAACCCATACTCAAAGAAAAAGCCTTGACATTACATCAAAAGATTGGCAAGTTAGTGTATATTTAAATGTTTTACATTAAAGCGAAATATACAAATACGAATCACTTTTTTTTTTAGGCCAGTCAAGTGAGTCAGTGGGAGTGGAGAAGGAAACAAAGAAATCTGCAACTAGTTGTAATCAATGGTAAACACCACTGCACTCGGACTAGCCCACTGTTTTTGTTGTTGTTGTTGTTGTTGTTGTTTTTTATGGAGTCTCGCTCTGTTGCCCAGGCTGGAGCGAGTGGCTTGATCTCTGCTCACTGCAAGCTCCACCTTCCGGGTTCACGCCATTCTCCTGCTTCAGCCTCCCGAGTAGCTGGGATTACAGGCACCTGCCACCACGCCCGGCTAATTTTTTGTATTTTTAGTAGAGACAGGGTTTCACTGTGTTAGCCAGGATGGTCTTCATCTCCTGACCTCGTGATCCGCCCATCTCAGACTCACGTATCATTTTTAATGATCCTTTCAAGCTTACTGTTTTTTTGTTTAATTGACCAACTTCTTGTCGCAATTGCATCAAATAAAAAAGCTTCCACTGAAATAATAATAACTGTGAATTGCTTTATTGTGTAATTATTATATACCTGGGTGAAAGGTTCAAGTGTTGGTCCAGTAGAAGAAAGGCAGGGAGGAGGGACGTTCCAGGCATCAGGAAGATGTCAACAATAAACAGAGACTAAGTGAGGGGTTGGGGAGCAGTGTTCTTCAAGGTGGAAGTACGTGCATGGGGATATTGAGAGGGCTGGAATAAGAGGAGGCTGTAGTCCAGAAGCAAGAGAGGAAAGTGTGATTCAGTGGGTGAAACAGTTTTTGGTGATGACAAAACCCCTGGTGAGGCCAGGGGAGTAGGTGGGTGACTGAAGGAGAGACAGAGGTCACCGGAGTTGAGGAGGAATCACAAACCCTGGGTATTGGGTGAGTCATCCTATGAACTCAGAAGTCTCCTAGAATGGCAGCCAGATTGGGCTTGGAGAGAAAATTGGGGGCAGGTGTCCAAGCAGTAGTGTGCTAGAAGTAAGCTCATATTGGCTCAGGAAAACCAATTGTTAAATTTTTAATTTTGTGGGCTGATTATTAAAATGTAATTATAAAGGCCGGGTGCAGTGGTTCATGCCTGTAATTCTGGCAGTTTGAGAGGTGAAAGCAAGCAGATCGCTTGAGCCTACGAGTTTGAGACCAGCCTGGGCAACATGGTGAAACCCCGCCTCTACAACAACAACAACAAAAGCAAAACAAAACAAAACAAAACAACATTAGCTGAATGTGGTGGTGGGCGCTGTAATCCCAGCTACTCAGGAGGTTGAGGTGGGAGGATCACTTTAGCCTGGGAGGCAGAGGTTGCAGTGAACTGAGATCACGTCACTGCTCTCCAGTTTGGGTAACAAAGTGAGACCCTGTCTCAAAAAAAAAAAAGTACATGAACTTACAATTAAGTAAAGCATATTAAAACAAAGGTAATGAATATTCAAAGCTCATTGCTTTCTAATAACTTTCCTACATCTTACTACTATTCACGCTTTTGGAGTTATTTCTGCTTCTCGCATCTGTATGGTGGAAATACTATATAATGGTGTGCTATGGTGCATCTCTGCCCAACTCTGCATTCAGTGGCATCATGTTATTAACTCAAAATCAGCTGCGGTGGAAATATATACACCATGGAAATTAGCCAACACTACAGATACAGAGCTTGAGTTACTGAGTTTTGTTTTTTGTTTTTTTTTTGAGACAGAGTCTTGCTCTGTCACCCAGGTTGGAGTTCAGTGGCGCAATCTCAGCTCACTGAAACCTCCGCATCCTGGGTTCACGTGATTCTCCTGCCTCAGCTTCCTGAGTAGCTGGGACTACAGGTGTGCACCACCACGCCCGGCTAATTTTTTTTTTTTTGTATTTTTAGTAGAGATGGGGTTTCACCATGTTGGCCAGGCTGGTCTTGAACTCCTGATCTCATGATCCGCCTGCCTTGGCCTCCCATAGTGCTTGGAAAGACTGGTGGACGTGATGCCTTTGGGAAGATACTCATGAGCCACCGCACCTGGCCCACTGAGTTATAGTTTTGTGAAATACCTATAGTCATTCATCAACTGCAATCTTGAGTTCTGCAAAAAACGACAGCATTCTGTGAGAATCAATTGGTTATATGGAATTTACAATAAAAGGCGTTGCATATAATGTGTAAGGTCTGTGTTAAGCATCCTTTGTAGAGTAAAATTTATAGTAAATATATTTTCACATTATATATATACACACACACATATATATGTAAATACACACACACACACACACACACACGTACATCTTTCCCTGAAGAGCTGGTTGGTAAACATTTACGAACACATCACTCTGCCAAGGACTCCTTTCCCTGAGACTGGCATTGGGGTGATGGTGAGCAATACCATTCATGGTGGGGCTGACCCTCCCTCCTGCCCCTGAGCTCCCAGTCTCATGGGGAGTCAGGAACTGAGGTAACAATACAGCACTGGGTGGCAGGAAGGAAAGGAACTGAGACCAAGTAGAGGTAGGGAGGTGTTCAAAGCAAGTGAGATTTATGTAGGCACTCAAAGGATGAGTAGGAATCAGCCAGCCAAAGGAAAAACATGAGCAAAGGCCCAGCTGTTGTCAGAAACAATGGGAGGTAGGCCAGGTGCAGTGGCTCATGCCTGTAATCCCAGCACTTTGGGAACTGAGGCAGGTGGATCACCTAAGGTCAGGAGTCCAAGACAAGCCTGGTCAACATGGCAAAACCCTGTCTCTACTATTAACACAAAAATTAGCCAGGTGTGGTAGTGCATGCCTGTAATTCCATCTACTCGGGAGACTGAGGCATGAGATTCACTTGAACCCAGGAGGCAGAAGCTACAGTGAGCCAAGATCGCATCACTGCACTCCAGTCTGGGCAACAGAGCAAGGTTCCATCTCAAAAACAAAAACAAAAACAAACCAAAAACAAAACCAAAAAAACCCCACAACAGGTTATGATGTGCCTGAGGAGAGTGGCCATGGGGTGCTCCTCCTGGAGCACCTGGAGAGTGGAGAAAGAGCAGCCTGTACTGGAAAGGGTTTTTCTGAACCCTAGACCTAAGAAGAGTAAACATTTCTGGACAAAGGGACAAAGATGGGAGTCAGGTGATGGGAAGAGGGGGTGTTCTAGGCAGAAGGAACCACGTGAGCAAAAGCAAGGAGGTGAAAGAGAATCTGATTACATAGATCTGCAGGCAGTTCTGGGTGACTGGAGTGCATGTTGGGCAGAATGTGCAAAAGACAAGGCTGGAGAAGTGGCCGTGGCTGAGGCCAAGAGGGCTGAGAACCAAGCCAGGGAGAGGGTGTGTGTCCTCAGGAGCTGTGGGGAGCCTTAGGAGGGGCTTGAGTAGGGAGTGACATGATTAAGATCCCCGTGGCTGCTTGGAGGATAATGGCTTTGGTGGGTATCAGATAGGGAAAGACTGGAGGATGTGATACCTTTGGGAAGATACTGCAGTAACATAGGTGAGAGATGATGAAATAGGGTAGTGGATGTGGAGAGGAAAAAAAGGAAAATTGATTCCAACGATATGGGGAAGCGGAATTGAAAGGACTCAACTTTCAGGAATCTGGCATGGGTGATTGAGGGCTGATGCAGTTGTTTTCGAAGAGCACTGATCCATTATTTCGTAGAGTGTCCCTCCACTGGAGTTTGTCTGATGTTTTCTCATGATTAGACTGAAGTTGGGCGGGCATGGTGGCTCACGCCTTTAATCCCAACACTGTGGGAGGCCGAGGTGGGCGGATCACTTGAGGTCAGGAGTTCGAGACCAACCTGGCCAATATGGTGAAACCCCGTCTCTACTAAAAATACAAAAATTAGCCAGGCATGGTGGTGGGGGCTCCTGTAATCCCAGCTACTTGGGAGGCTGAGGCAGGAGAATCACTTGAACCCGGGAGGCGGAGGTTGCAGTGAGCTGAGATTATGCCATTGCAGTCCAGTCTGATGACAAAGTGAGACTCTGTCAAAAAAAAAAAAAAATAAATAAATTGAGGTTACGCATTTTATGCACAAATATACAAATATCACACAGATCAGTGAATCCTATCAGGAAGTACATGATATACCCATGTCTTATTACTGATGATAGGGCCATCTTTGGGGGCAAGGCCAAAGGAGGAGGGACAGTTACAGGGAAAAGACCTAGGGTTCTGGTTTGGGATGGGGCTAGAGTGCAGAAGAGAATCCAGACCAGAGACAGGGCTTTGGGAACACTCAGCACCATGGAGGTAGCTGAGGACTTGGGAAGGGGCAAGGTTGCCAGGGCAGAGGATGCCAGAAGGAAGAGAAACAGCAGAAATAGAAGCAATACTGGCTTTGCATTGTATCCAAGTGGTCAGGTGGGCGAGGACTGGAATGTGTCCTATGGATTTGGTATCCAGGGGCTTGGCCAGTGCCTGCAGTTAGTGCTCACCAGGGCCAGGCCCAAGCTGGGACTTGTGGAGGGCGTTTTTTCTTTCTGGACAGTTAATTGGAGCAGATTTGGATGGGCATTCCTGGCCGCACTGTTCCTGTGGTTTTGTTTTGTTTTTTTGTTTTGTTTTGTTTTTGAGACAGGGTCTTACTCTGTTGCCCAGGCTTGAGTGCAGTGGCATGATCATGGCTCACTGCACCATTGACCTCCCCGGCTCAAGTGATCCTCTCCTTTCAGCCTCCCGAGTAGCTGGGACTACAGGTATGCACCACCACACCCAGCTAATTTTTGTATTTTTAGTAGAGATGGGGTTTTGCCCTGTTGCCCAGGCTGGTCTCAAACTCCTGGGCTCAAGTGATCTGCCTGCCTAGGCCTCCCAAAGTCCTGGGATTACAGGTGTGAGCCACTGAGCCCAGCTCACTACTTCTGCTTTAACTCAACCAGTGAGAAGTGGGTAGCATTCTGAATTTCATGTTAAGAACTCCTGGCTAAGGTGCAAGAGGTGGCAATGAAATTGACTTGTGTGCAGGCCAGTAGGCTGCCTAGCCGCCAGCACTTCCAGTTGTGGACAGAGCCACCTAGCTGGTGGAGAACTAGCTCTGTGGGTGTGGGTGCCCCCAAGTGGTCTGTTGGAGGCCCTGCTGTTGGAAGGGAAGCAGTGAAGGGTGGCCGTTTGTAAATCTTTGGAGAAATTTCTATTCAGATCCTTTGTGCATTTTTAAGTGGATTATTTGTCTTTTCATGATTGAGTTGTAAGAATTCTTCATATATTCTAAATGCAAGTCTCTTTTTAGATATATCGCAAGGGGTAGAAGGTGGGATCCTTATTCCTTAGACTCAGGCTGCCCCAGGGATCCATATATATATATATATATATATATATATATATATATATATATATACACACACATATATTTTTTGAGACAGGGTCTCACTCTGTCATCCAGGCTGAAGTGCAGTGGCATCATCACAGCTCACTGCAGCCTTGACTGCTAGGGCTCGAGTGATCCTCCCACCTCAGCTTCTCAGTAGCTGGGACTACCGGCATGTGCCACCATGCCAGAATGATTTTTTTTTTTTTCTTTGTAGAGATGGGGTTTCACCATGTTGCCCAGGCTGGTCTTTTTTTTTTTTTTTTTTTTTTGAGACGGAGTCTCGCTCTGTCGCCCAGGCTGGAGTGCAGTGGCCAGATCTCAGCTCACTGCAAGCTCAGCTTCCCGGGTTCCCGCCATTCTCCTGCCTCAGCCTCCCGAGTAGCTGGGACCACAGGCGCCGCCACCTCGCCCGGCTAATTTTTTGTGTTTTTAGTAGAGACGGGGTTTCACCGTGTTAGCCAGGATGGTCTCGATCTCCTGACCTTGTGATCCGCCCGTCTCGGCCTCCCAAAGTGCTGGGATTACAGGCTTGAGCCACCGCGCCCGGCCGCCCAGGCTGGTCTTGAATTCTTGGGCTCAAGTGATCTGCTTGCCTCAACCTCCCAAAGTGCTGGGGTTTCAGGCATGAGCCACATTGCTTGGCCTCTCCCCGACTTTTAAAAATGACAGTATTTTAACTGAGTTCTAGTTTACATATAATAAATTGCGTCTATCTTAGCTTTTCAGTTTGATGAGTTCTGATTTTTTTTTTTTTGAAACGGAGTCTTGCTCTGTCGCCTAGGCTGGAGTGCAATGGCACGATCTTGGCTCACCACAACCTCTGCCTCCTGGGTTCGAACAATTCTTTTGCTTCAGTCTCCCAAGTAGCTGGGATTGCAGGTGCCTGCCACCACAGCCAGCTAATTTTTGTATTTTTAGTAGAGATAGGGTTTCTCCATGTCAGTCAAGCTGGTCTGAAACTCCTGCCCTCAGGTGATCCACCTGCCTGGGCCTCCCAAAGTGCTGGGATTACAGGCGCGAGCCACCATGCCCTGCCGAGCTCTGATAATTTTATACATTTGTAACTATCACCCTAAACAAGATCTAGATTTTATTATTATTATTTTTTAGACAGAATCTCGCTTTGTCACCCAGGCTGGAATGTAGTGGCATGATCTCAGCTCACTGCAACCTCTGCCTCCCAGGTTCAAGTGGTCCTCCTGTCTCAGTCTCCCAAGCAGCTGGGAGTACAGGCGCATGTCAACACACCCGGCTAATTTTTGCATTTTCTTTTTCTTTTCTTTCTTTTTTTTTTTTGGGACGGAGCCTCACTCTGTCACCCAGGCTGGAGTGCAGTGGCGCGATCTCCGTTCACTGCAAGCTCCGCCTCCCCGGTTCACACCATTCTCCTGACTCAGCCTCCTGAGTAGCTGGGACTACAGGCGCCCGCTACCGCGCCCGGCTAATTTTTTGTATTTTTAGTAGAGACGGGGTTTCACCCGATCTCCTGACCTCGTGATCCGCCCGCCTCGGCCTCCCAAAGTGCTGGGATTACAGGCGTGAGCCACTGAGCCTGGCCTAATTTTTGTTTTTTCAGTAGAGATGGGGTTTCACCATGTTAGCCAGGCTGGTCTCCAACTCCTAGCCTCAAGCAATCCGCCTGCCTCGGCCTCCCACAGCGTTGGAATTACAGGCGTGAGCCACCGCACCCGGCCAAGATCTAGAATATTTCTATCACCCCCTTCTCCCCACAAATTTTATTTTTGCCCCTTTCCATTCAATCCACACACCTCCTCAACCAGCAACCACTATTCTGACTTCCATCACATTAATTTTCCTGTTCTTGAACTTTATATAAGTGTAATCATATAGTTTGTATTTTTTTGGTCTGGCTTATTTTGCTCAACATAATGTTTTTGAGATTTATCCACGTGTTGTATCAGCAGTTTATTCATTTTTTTTAAATTTTTTTTTTTTTTTTGAGACGGAGTCTCACTCTGTCGCCCAGGCTGGAGTTCAGTAGCTCGATCTCGGCTCACTGCAAGCTCCGCCTCCCGGGTTCACGCCATTCTCGGCCTCAGCCTCCCGAGTAGTTGGGGCTACAGGCGCCCACCACCACGCCCAGCTAATTTTTTTGTATTTTTAATAGAGACGGAGTTTCACTGTGTTAACCAGGATGGTCTCAATCTCCTGAGCTCGTGATCCGCCCATCTCGGCCTCCCAAAGTGCTGGGATTACAGGCGTGAGCCACCGCGCCCGGCCCAGTTTATTCATTTAAATTGTTAAGTCATATTCCATTGTATGAATATGCAATGATTTGTCTATCCATTCTCTTGTTGATGGTTGTTTCCAGTTTTTAGCTACTATGAATGCAACGCAATAAATATTCTTGGCCATTTTGTGAATATGTTTTCAATTCCCTTGGGTATATACATAGGAGTAGAATTGCAGGGTCAAATGATAACTTGTTTAAAAATGTTTAAATTTTGGCCGGGCGTGGTGGCTCATGCCTGTAATCCCAGCACTTTGGGAGGCCGAGGGGGGCGGATCACGAGGTCAGGAGATCGAGATCATCCTGGCTAACACGGTGAAACCCCATCTCTACTAAAAATACAAAAAATTAGCTGGGCGTGGTGGCCGGCGCCTGTAGTCCCAGCTACTCTGGAGGCTGAGGCAGGAGAATGGCATGAACTCGGGAGGCGGACGTTGCAGTGAGCCTAGATTGCCACACTGCACTCCAGTTTGGGCGACAGAGCAAGACTCCTTCTCAAAAAAAAAAAAAAGTTTAAATTTTTTAGGAACTGCCAAACTGTTTTCCCAAGTGGCTGCACTATCTTACTACCAGCAGTGTATGAAAGTTCTGATTTCCCTACATCCCTGCCAATATTTATTATTACCTATCTTTTAAATTATGGTAATCCTAGTAGATATAGAGTGGTATCACATTGTGGTTTTGATTTGCATTCCCCTGATGACTAATAATGTAGAACATGTTTTCACGTGCTTATTGGCTGCTTGTAAATCTTCTTTGGAGAAATTTCTTTTCAGATCTTTTGTACATTTTTAAGTGGGTTATTTGTCTTTTTATTATCCAGTTATAAGAATTCTTCATATATTCTGGGTGCAAGTCTCTTTTCATATATATGATTTGCAAATATCTTCTTGCAGTCTGTGGATTGTCTCGGGGAGCTTCCAGTCTGTTTGGGCGAGAAGGGACAAACACAGGGACAGGGAGGTGTGGAGCAGTGTAAGGAGGAGAAGCACTGTTCAGGAAGGTCTAGGGTGAGCTCTCAGAGCCTCAGAGTTGCTCACCGCTGGATGAGCTGATCTGACATTTCTGTGGCTCTGTAGCAAGAATGTGTGTCCCTGTGTGCTTGTTCTGTGCAATCAGGAATACATGCTAAGTGTCAGGGAGGTGGCATCTTGCAAAACCAGGAGCATGAGGGGGGAGTCTGGGGGAAGCAGGAGTTTCTTTCTCTTCTTTCTTTCTCTTTTTTTTTTTTTTTAAGACAGGGTCTCGGCCGGGCGCGGTGGCTCAAGCCTGTAATCCCAGCACTTTGGGAGGCCGAGACGGGCGGATCACGAGGTCAGGAGATCGAGACCATCCTGGCTAACACGGTGAAACCCCATCTCTACTAAAAAATACAAAAACTAGCCGGGCGAAGTGGCGGGCGCCTGTGGTCCCAGCTACTCGGGAGGCTGAGGCAGGAGAATGGCGTGAACCCGGGAGGCGGAGCTTGCAGTGAGCTGAGATCCGGCCACTGCACTCCAGCCTGGGCGACAGAGCCAGACTCAGTCTCAAAAAAAAAAAAAAAAAAAAAAAGACAGGGTCTCATTCTGTCACCCAGGCTGGAGTGCAGTGGTGTAAGAACATGACTTACTGTAGCCTCAACATCTCAGGCTTAATGTGGTCCTTCCACCTCAGCCTCCCAAGTAACCAAGACCATAGGAGCGTGCCACCATGTCCAGCTACTTTGAAAAACTTTTTTTTTTTTTTTTTTTGAGATAAAGTCTCACTCTTGTCCCCCAGGCTGGAGTGCAATGGCGCAATCTCGGTTCACTGCAACCTCCGCTTCCCGGCTTCAAGCGATTTCCCAGCTTCAGTCTCCCAAGTAGCTGGGATTACAGGCGCCTGCCACCACGCCCAGCTAATTTTTGTATCTTTAGTAGATATTGGGTTTCACCATATTGGCCAGGCTGGTCTTGAACTCCTGACCTCAGGTGATCCACCTGCCTTGGCCTCCCAAAGTGTTGGGATTACAGGCCTGAGTCACTGCGCCCAGCCAGGGGAGGCTCTTTCTTTCTTTTTTTTTTTTTTTTGAGACGGAGTCTCGCGCTGTCGCCCAGGCTGGAGTGCAGTGGCCGGATCTCAGCTCACTGCAAGCTCCGCCTCCCGGGTTCACGCCATTCTCCGGCCTCAGCCTCCCGAGTAGCTGGGACTACAGGCGCTGCCACCTCGCCCGGCTACTTTTTGTATTTCTTAGTAGAGATGGGGTTTCACCGTGTTAGCCAGGGTGGTCTCGATCTCCTGACCTCGTGATCCGCCCATCTCGGCCTCCCAAAGTGCTGGGATTACAGGCTTGAGCCACCACGCCCGGCCTGGAGGCTCTTTCTTAAGAAAGAATACTCCATATTGTAAACTTCCACAGGACTAACAGCATGGATAATAACGTGATTAACAAGATTATCATGGAGGTGACATAATGTCGCTCAGGAGCCAGGCTGATGGGTTTAGGTCCTGGCTGTAGTAGATTGTCACGACATAGTGCCCTTCTCATACCCCCTTAGCCATTCCTGATGTGTTTTTTACTGCAAGCCCCTGGGATTTTCTGCCTGAGGGTGCTCTCTGCTCAAAAGGCACACTGGCAAGCTGGAGTTGCCAGGAACAGCTCTCATGTAATGAAGAAACCGTTAGTGTCATCACTCCTTCAGTGGGATGAGTACATTGTCTTCTTCACTCTCCCAGAGATGCCCAATACAATCAAACCCCATTTGTCCACAGTGGTAACCTGCTAATTATTGCACCCTATACTGCTTTTCTTCATTTCTTTTCTTTTCTTTTTTTTTTTTTGAGACGGAATCTCTCTCTGTCGCCCAGGCTGGAGTGCAGTGGCGTGATCTCGGCTCACTGCAAGCTCCACCTCCTGGCTTCACGCCATTCTCCTACCTCAGCCTCCCGAGTAGCTGGGACTACAGGTGCACACCACCACACCTGGCTAATTTTTTTGTAGTTTTAGTAGAGACGGGGTTTCACCATGTTAGCCAGGATGGTCTTGATCTCCTGGCCTCGTGATCCCCCTGCCTCGGCCTCCCAAAGTGTTGGTATTACAGGCATGAGCCACCGCGCCCAGCCGATTTTCTTCATTTCTTTGTTTCACCACCCCCCCCGCCGCCTCCTACTAGTGCTCCATGGAATCATCTCTCAAATGGACTATTTGTGTGAACATCCTTATCTCAGTGTCTGCCTCTGGGGAAATCCAGCCTAAAGATAGTGGTTCTTTTATTTCTTAGATCTATCTGTTCAATTTCCTTGGGCAGATCACTTTACCTCTCTGATTTTCACTTGTCTCATCTATAGAATAGGGATAATAGCACTTATTTCTTAGGATGGCCATGCAGTTTAGCATCTCACTCAGACATTAAAAGTTCAGTAAATACTTCTATTCTTTTCATTTGTTTACTGGCATGTAACATAAATATTCTCCAGAGACTCTTGGATGGACATGCCTCATTCAGGTATAGCTAGGCAGGGAAAGATAAGCAGCCTGGAGCTGGCCCTGTGCGACATTGATTGATTGGGTTCCTGCTCCCAGTTAGGAAGCAGTTAGGAAAGTATTCCTCCCAGTTAGGAAGGTATTGCTTCCTCTGCAATGGGATTAAATGTCCTCACCATTTGCCATGTGACTTATCTGGCATTCTGTATGGGTAGCATACCTCCCTGGCCCCCATGAATTAGTTTGGGGCTTACCCATGTGACTTGCTTTGAGTAATGGCATATGAGCAGATGTGACATTCTCCACATCTGCAAAGAAGCTTGAAATGTGTTACTGCATGGTTTGGCACAGGCTTTCTCACTCCTGCCCTCCACTACAACAAAGACATGTCTCCAGTGCCTGCCACACAGTTTGAGCTAGCACCTTTAAATACTTTATTTATTTAATTTTTTGAGAGGAAGTCTTGGTCTGTTGCCTAGGCTGGAGTGCAGTGGCATGATCTCGGCTCACTGCAACCTCCACCTCTTGGGTTCAAGCGATTCTCATGCCTCAGCCTCCTGAGTAGCTGGGATTAGAGATGCACGCCACCATGCCTGGCTATTTCTGTATTTTTAGTACAGATGAAGTTTCACCATGTTGCCCAGGCGGGTCTCGAACTCCTGACCTCAAGTGATTCGCCCAGGACCCTTCCTTCCTGGTTGGCCTGGTGGCGGGATTATGCTTCCTGCTCAGCCCTTCCCAGGCACCGAGGCTCTCTACCTCCTTTCCTCCTCTGCCACACTAGTTCTTGTCTGCCTTTTTTCCACTCCCACCCCCTTTTCATGCCAGCTGTAGGAGTGAGGCACCAATCCTGGCAGGCTGGAGCCAGACAATGAGCCCTTATTCTAGGCAAAGAATCCCTGCAGTGTCTCCCACCCACTGAGGCTCCCTTCCAGGCCTAGGATGCTGTGGGTGGGGGGTGGAGGGTGGGAGGTATGGTGGGGGGGGGGGAAGGAGCAATTGGCTGGCAGGACAGAGTGGTCCTGGCTGTAGAGATCCCATGGAGGTTTACTATGTAAACACCAATCACAATAAAAGCTTGTCTTCACTCCCAGCCCATCTCTCCAAGTGGGTCTCTCTCAACCCTCCAAAGCTCTGGGTTTTTAAACATTTACTCTGGCCTCTACTCTCTCGGTGTTCATCTCTGCACATCACTGTCTCTTTCATTCCTTTTTCTGAGTCTCTCTCTTTCTAAGCCTCTCTCTCTGTCTCTCTCTTTCTCTCCCTGCTCCTTTGCGTAATTTGTCCCTATTTGTTGCCTCTTTCTTGCTTCATTATGCTCTCTTACCTATCTTATCTTTCCATGTCTTTTTTCTCTCCAGGCCTTGATCTCTCATTTCAATCTCTCTCTCCGTGTGTCTCTGTCTCTGTTTGCAACTCTTCTTTCTCGTCCTCCTATGTCTGTCTTCCCTTGGATCTGTGTTCTTGTCTCTCTGAATATCATCTCCGATCTTCCGTCCTCTGTTCTCGCTTTCCCCCTGCGCCTGTAGATCTGAAGGACCTTTCGCAGTCACCACACTCTCCTGCTCTCAGCTCTTTCTCACTCCTTTCTGGCACGTCTCAGAGGCTGCTGGCATCGGCATGGGAGGTTATTCTCCCCAGTTTACAGATATGGAAGCTGAGGCTCTGGCTGCTGGTGCCAGGCTCCCATCTCTGGGTCTCTTCCTTCTGCCTACTCGCCATGCTCTTGTCCCTGAGGTGTCCGTCAACCACCTGATCCGGCCGGGGCCCGGGAACTAGCACCTCGGACAGCTCCTGGAAGGTGCTGGGGAGGCCGGGTCGTCCTTCTCGCGAGCTCAGGAGGAGCGGCCTTGGGAGTAGAGCGGAAGTCTCGCGAGAGTGACTGCTGCAGGCGGCGGCGGCGCGGGCGCGCGCGGAGACGGCCCCGGGCGCGCGCGCGCGCGCGCTCCCCGCCTCCAGCCCGGGAGCGGCTTGCGGCCGGCTCCGCGCCGCATCGCTCTGGTGCAGCGCAGCTCAGCGCAGCGCTGCGGCCTTTAGGCAGCCGAACGGCCGCGGCAGGTGAGTCTGGGCATGAAGGCTGGGAGGAGAGCTTTGCAGGGAAGCTGGGCGCGTGGCGAGAGGGGTGGGGGTCGCTGGCTGCAGCTTTGTACCCTCTACACTTCACCTTTGGATTCAGGGAGCAGGCCGAACTGTTGAAGAGGTGGGGGTGGAGGTGACCTTTACTGTTTGGGGCTGGGGAAGAGCGCTCAGGGCGCACCCAGGCCCCCCAAACCCACCAAGCACCCCCATTCCCATCTGTGACTCCCGAAGAGGGAACTGGGCCTTTGGGTGACGTCAGACCCTGGATCTGGAGCCTGAGCTTTGGGCCCTCCATCCCCCCCAGCCCCACCTGGCGTTCCCTGGAAACCGACCTTCTGGGGATGGCGCTCGCGGCCGGGGATGGGGGTGACTGGAAGGGGGTGCCAGTGGACTCCTTCGGGTCTTTCCTTCCAACCAGCGCCTGCAGGTGGACCTGGGTTGACTTCCCTCACCTCCCTGGGGCGGGCGACCTTTGGATGGCGGACCTCAGCCGCCCCAGGGTTGCTGGGGTACGGGAGCGCTGGCCCAGGCCACCAGGCGGGCTCCATCAGGGCTTTGGGTGGTGAGCTGGGGGCGCCGGAATTTGGCTCATTTCAGCGCTGGCTGGAGTCGGTCACGAGGATGGAGGTGAGGTGTTTGGGAACCGATCCCTTTCCCCCGCCTCCGGGAGCTCCTGGTCTGGGGGGTTGGGGGAACCAAGTAGAGACTGGGACTGAGCATTCGCTGTCACAGGCGGCTTAAACCGGTAATGTCCCAGCTTCCCGGTGGGGAGATCTGTGAGGGCCTAGCAGACTTTCCCAGGGACACAGAAAGGGAGGCGACAGCCAGCGAATAGGAGACTTCCAGAGGTGATGGGATTTGGGTGGGAGGAGAGGCAAAAGAGGGCATTCCAGGAGAATGTATGGGCAAAGGCACAGGGGTGAAAACGAGCACAGCTGTTGGGGGCTGAACCTGGGAGCTCAGCCATGTGACTGCCGGTGGGGTGGTGAAGTCTGGAGAAATTTGCAACCTGTACCCTATGTGTTCTGCCTCACGGAGCAGGGCTCTGAAAGAGGTAGATGGTTCTTGCAAAGGCATGATTGGCAGAGAGATTTTGTTTGGGGCTACACAGGTCTTGCTAACTTAGGTTTGTTCTGGGCTTGGTGAGCCCTAGGGCAAAGTCTCCAGAGCTGAGAGGGGGCTGTCTCTGGTGAATGGGCCCCTGAAAGAGGGTCTTAGCTTTAGCAAACCCCTTGGACAGTTAGTGGGGTCCCAGGATGGGAGTTCTAGAGAGAGACCTCGGGCTTTGTGGCTGTTTTTAATATTTTCCTGAGTGGCCACCTCCAAGCAAGTTCCCCAAGTCACCTCCCCTCTCTGGGCATCTCTTTGCTAGCACCTTTCTCTAGGGATGAAATAATAGGACTACGTAGTGACCTCTCTTGAGGATGCTCCTTGTTCTAGTTTAGAGCATCCCCCCGTTCTTCTCCCTCTTCCTTTTCCTTTCCTCCCCCATCCCTCTGCCTCCCTGTCCCTGTCCCAACCCCTTGCCCCCCACAGCATTTCCTTTACAGGCTGCACTTCCTTCCATGCTGCCAGCCGGGAGTTTCGGAAGGTTTCCTGGAGGAAGTGTAATACAGCAGGTTTGACAGCAGCTTTGGACTTAGTCTCATTGGGGGAGGGCGTTAATTGCCTCCCTCCCACCCCTTGGGAGAGTGTCCAAGTCTTAAGCAAGTATATGGATTCACTGTGCCCTGTGCTGAGTCCCTCCTGGAAACTCCATCCAGGAGAGAGTAAAGAAGAGATTATGGGAGAAGACGTGAACACTTAGTGCCCAATGACTGACTCAAATGTATGCAGCGGGATGCAGAGCAGCGGTTTTTGGAAAGGCTTC
This sequence comes from Theropithecus gelada, assembly GCF_003255815.1. NCBI lineage: Eukaryota > Metazoa > Chordata > Mammalia > Primates > Cercopithecidae > Theropithecus > Theropithecus gelada. The sequence goes on from NC_037674.1 coordinate 50,683,176, forward strand.
CCAGAAGGGGTGGGATGTGAGAAGGTGGCAGGACTTAGAGGATCTGATAGTGCTGCCAGTTTAGGGGCACTGGAAGCAGAGGGGGCAGCTAGAGATGATCTCCTGCGTGAGGCTGGGAGTGTAGGAGGCAGGTCAGCCTGTAAGCAGCAAAAGGTTGTGGGGAGGGAGGTTTGTAGCTGACTGGCACAAAGCCTTGAATGCCAGGCAAGGATCTGTAGGAGGCTACTGAACAGTCATCAGTAGGACAGGGATAGCATGGCCAGGAGACTGCTGCTTTCTGAGGATTATTCATAGTTCTGGGATTTCAGGACAGAAGATGGGGCTAGGAGTGGGATGAGGGGATTAGAGGTAGAGCAGGAGGGGGAAACTTCCATCTTAGCAGATTGACTCTGGGCAGCAGAAAAGAATCACCATTTCTGTGCCAGGGATGAGGGGCCCATCCTGGTGAGCAGGGAGCCCTGGAGTTAGCCCTAGGGCTCTGGCCTGATCTGAAGCCAGGCTTGACCCTCTTCTGCTGCCAGGGGCCTCAATCTCCCCACTGTGGGGGCTTCTGTCCTCCTAGCTTCACAATAAGGAATGGAATACATTATAGTCAGGGTTTCTTAAACAAAATTCAGGTAGTATATACTGTCTTATTGATAATTAAGGAGGTGTTTCCCAAGGCCTACATCTTTGGAGGGGTATGTAGCCCCCATCCCCATTATAAAAGATTATCAGTTGAGCAGATTGCTACTTCTTCTGTTTTGTAGTCTTTAAGAACTTTGGTTTGGCCAGCACGGTGGCTCATGCCTATAATCCCAGCACTTTGAGGGCCGAGGTGGGTGGATCACCTGAGGTCAGGAGTTCGAGACCAGCCTGGCCAACATGGTGAAACCTCGTCTCTACTAAAAATACAAAAATTAGCCGGGCATGGTAGTGCACATCTGTAATCCCAGCTACCAGGGAAGCCGAGGCAGGAGAATCATTTGAACCTGGGTAGCGGAGGTTGTAGTGAGCTGAGATTGTGCCACTGCACTCCAGCCTGGACAGTAGAGTGAGACTCCAGCTCAAAAAAAAAAAAAAAAAAAGAAAGAAAGAAAGAAAAAAAAAGAACTTTGATTTGCAGAGGCCAGTGATTGCTGTCTTCCCCTCCAACCCCCCACCCCCCATTTCAAAGGCTTGCCCTGAAACAAGGGCAGAGAAGCCTGGAAGCTTCCATTTCTGTGACCCTAGTCTTTTACCGCCCTCTCAAGTCCCAGATTCTCTCTGCCCTAACCTTTATATACAAACAAGGCAGCTTTGCCCCGTGCTCTGGTTTCTACTCTGAATCATTCATACTTTGCTGCACTGACTTCTCTGGAACTGTAAGCAGACTTTTGGGAGATTGTCTGGGACCAGGGACAAGGGTTAGGCTAGAGCCCGGTTAGGGAGGAGACTCCTCCTTTGAGGCCCCTATGTTCTAGTTGTTTTCCCCTCTCCCTCTGCTTCCTTGTTTTCCTGGAGGTCTTTAGTGCTAGACCACAGTTGCCCACTCCACATCCCATTGTCTCAGGGGAGGTAGTGCCTCTTTCAGTCACAATTTTTACCAACTACATCTGAATGTGGTCCTCATTGGCATGGGGCCACCTCTGAAATCTTAAACTCTAGTATTTTTCTCTAACCACAGTCCAACTTCTGCTTTATGTGCTCTGACCTCAAGGAGACCTCTGGTTCTCAGACACCTCCATTTTCTCCGTCTCATGAATTGCCTCTTCTGTGTTTTTTCTGAACTCCATGCCCTCAACCACTGTGCCACTTTGCCTGTGTGTCACTCCAGCTGCCATGAAGGGTCTCCAGTCTTAGCCATCCCTCCATCACTTATAGAAACCCCTCTCCTCATTCCCATCAGTTCCCCTTTCTATTCCATGGGAGGAGTATTCCAAACTGGACTATTCTCTCCAGGCCCTTTGCTCATGTAGAGGTTGGCTGGATTGTGTGTCGGGGAGGTGGAACCACCCCCATGTTTTCCCATTTCTCTCAAATCCCAGTAGAAGAGGATTCCTACTCTAATGCACCCGATCTGTGCTATGGATGCCGACCCATCCTGTCTCTTTTGTACCATTGTCCATCAGTTATTTTCCCCTTCATTGTATTTTTAGACTCTCTGGTATTTCCCTTAATAACTCTCTCCCACCTTATAAATATGCTCAAATCTTCTATTCTGGGAGAAGCCTTTGTAACTCTGTGTCCTCCTCTCACTGCTGCCATTTTAAACCTATGACTTTGTCTTGCTACAAAAGATGGATATATGACCATTGTAGAAATTTTAGAAAATAAAGAAAACAAATAACTTATCCCACTATCAAGAGACAACTACTTATTTGTTTATTTTTATTTTATTTTTTTTGAGATGGAGTCTCACTCTTGTCACCCAGGCTGGAGTGCGGTGGCATGATCTCAGCTCACAGCAACCTCTGCCTCCTGAGTTCAAGAGATTCTCCTGTCTCAGCCTCCCAAGTAGCTGGGATTACAGGTGTATATCACCACACCTGGCTAATTTTTGGGTATTTTTAGTACAGACGGCATTTCACCATGTTGGCCAGGCTGGTCTCGAATACCTGACCTCAAGTGATCCGAACACCTTGGTCTCCGAAAGTGTTGAGATTACAGGTGTGAGCCACCGCGCCCAGCCAAGAGGCAACTACTATTAATCTTTTGGCGTATGATGTTTCACTGTTGTCCCAGATATTCTGTGACTGTGTGTGTATTAAAATTTCAGTCAAGCTTTTTGAAAGACTGGTCTGCTAGATCTGTCTCTTTTTCTTCTCCCTCATATTTTCCTAGTTTCTTGGCAGCTTGGCTTCTCCCCTTTCACTTCCCTGAAACCATAGAGCTCATAGCTGGCTCAATTTTGCTAGTGTAATAAAACACTTCCTGGCCGGGTGCAGTGGCTCATGCCTATAATCCCAGCACTTTGGGAGGCCGAGGTGGGTGGATCATGAGGTCAGGAGATCGAGACCATCCTGGCTAACACAGTGAAACCCTGTCTCTACTAAAAATAGAAAAAATTAGGCCAGGCGCAGGGGCTCTCACTTGTAATTCCAGCACTTTGGGAGGCCAAGGCGGGGGGATCACAACGTCAGGAGATCGAGACCATCCTGGCTAACATGGTGAAACCCCGTCTCAACTAAATACAAAAAATTAGCCAGGCGTGGTGGCGGGTGCCTGTAGTCCCAGCTACTCAGGAGGCTGAGGCAGGAAAATGGTGTGAACCCGGGAGGCAGAGCTTGCAGTGAGCCAAGATCGCACCACTGCACTCCAGCCTAGGCGACAGAGCGAGACTCCATCTCAAAACAAAAACAAAAACAAACAAACAAACAAAAAAATTAGCCAGCCATGGTGGTGCACGCCTGTAGTCCCAGCTACTCGCGAGGCTGAGGCAGGGGAATCACTTGAACCCAGGAGACGGAAGTTGCAGTGAGCCGAGATTGCTCCACGACACTCCAGCCTGGTGACAGAGAGAGATGCCGTCTCAAAAATAAATAAATAAAATAAAACACTTCCTGATTGCCGTATCAACTTGTCACCTGACTGCTTCACAGCCATGGACGTTGTTGACCCAGTTGACCAGTCATTAAAAAGATTGAGATGGATCTGTATTCATTGACATAAAAAACTTTCACGGGATACTGTTGAGTGGGAAAAAACAGGTTATAAAACAGGATGTGTGGAATGATCTCATTTTTGTCATATATGCTTCTATATACATTAAAAATGAAAGCCAACAAAATCCCCCAAACCTAAAGATCAGACTGTTAAAGGGGTGGCATCTGAGAAGGGGGATTTTGGGAAGACTTTTCTACTTTATGCGCTTAGATTTTTGTTTTAATTGCATATATTTTTACACATAACTAAAAAGCAACATATTAATTAACTAATTAGTTTAGAGATGAGGTCTCACTATGTTGCCCAGGCTGTAGTGCGGTGACCATTCACAGGTGCAATCATAGCTCACTGTAGCGTCCAACTCCTGGGCTCACACAATCCTCCCGCCTCAGCCTCCTGAGTAACTGGGACTACAGGCACACACCACTGTGCTAGGCATATTTAAAAAACCTTTAAGGCCATTTTTTTTTTTTTTTTTTTTTTTTTGAGAGGGAGTCTTATTCTGTCGCCCAGGCTAGAGTGCAGTGGCGCGATCTCTGCTCACTGAAAGCTCCGCCTCCCGGGTTCACACCATTCTCTTGCGTCAGCCTCCCAAGTAGCTGGGACTACAGGCGCCCCCATCACGCCCAGCTAATTTTTTTTTTTTTTTTAGTAGAGATAGGGTTTCACCGTGTTTGCCAGGATGGTCTCGGTCTCCTGACCTCGTGATCCGCCCGCCTCAGCCTCTCAGAGTGCTGGGATTACAGGTGAGAGCCACCACGCCCAGCCTTTTTTTTTTTTTTAAGGAGAAGAAGAATAAAATCCTTCAGTGGCTCCCATGACTCTGAGGACAAACTCCAAATCCTTCCCATGGCCTTCAAGGCCAGGATGACCTAGCCCCATTTACCTTTCAACTCCATTTTTGCCTTTCCTTTGCTCCCTCCACTTTGAGATTCATCCTCCCTCTGCCTCTTTCTCTTCCTTAAGTATGCCATGCTATTGCTCTTCTGACCTTCACACCTGCTTTCCTGATTCTCTTTCCCTGGCCAACTCCCTATTCCTTGTTAAAGGTTCAGCTCCAGACTGGGCACGCTGGCTCATGCCTGTAATCCCAGCACTTTGGGAGGCCGAGGCAGGTGGATCACGAGAGGTCAAGACATTGAGACTAGCTGAGACCATCCTGGCCAACGTGGTGAAACCCTGTCAGTACTAAAGATATAAAAAATTAGCCAGGTGCACATGCGCCTGTAATCCCAGCTACTCAGGAGGCTGAGGCAGGAAAATCACTTGAACCCGGAAGGTGGAGATTGCAGTGAGCTGAGATCGTGGCAATTGCACCCCAGCCTGGGCGACAGGGCAAGACTCTGTCTCAAAAAAAAAAAAAAAAAAAGACTAACCTGGGCAATATGGCGAAACCCCATTCTACCAAGAAACAAAACAAAAGAATTAGATGGGCGTGATGGCACGCACCTGTAGTCCCAGCTACTTGGGAGGCTGAGGTGGAAGGATGTTGAGGCTGCAGTGAGCTGTGATTGTACCACTGCACTCCAGCCTGGGCAATAGAGCGAGACCCTGTCTCAAATAAAAAATAAAACAAAATTCAACGCCTGTGAAAATAAAAAAAACAGAAAATTGAAGCAGCCATCTGGGACGCTCTCGCTGCCCATCTAAGACCTCAAACCTGCCTGCATCTGCTTGGATCCTGTTTGGCTTCCCACCTGTTAGGATCAAGGCTTGTCCACCTCCTTGCACTGGTGCCCCTGTGTCTCCCTCTTCACAGGCTTTGTCTATCAGGTAGCCTCTATCTCTACTGTAATTGCAACCTTTCTATATATCCTACACATCTCTGCCTTATTTCCATCTTAAATGACCCCCAGCTGCAGCCCTCCCTGGGCCCTCTCCCTACCCCCATATCCTACCCAGGTAGTACCCTATCTTTATTCTTGCTCTATATTCTCAGCCAGGCTTCTCTCTCACTACTGTCACCACCAAAACCATTCTTGCTGGATTCACAGCTGACTCGATGCTGTTAGTGTCATGAACGCGTTAGTCCCAGTAGTGCCATCCTTTCACATGGGAGCCCTCAGTGGCATTGTCACATTTGTCCAGTCTCTGCTCCTGGCTATGGAGACTCCACACTCTCTGGGGTCTCCTCCTGCCTCATCAGCTGCTCCTCATTCTTTCCCAACTATCCTATTGTGCTTTTTTCTTTTTTTTTCTACTTGACTTTCTTGACTTTTTATTTTTTTGAACAGGTAATGCATTTATATGATTTACAGTTCACAAAGATATTCCAAATTTTGTCAGTTCTAAGATGAACATTTTGATATTTCTGAAAACATTTTCATGTCTGTGTTTTAAAATTTCTGTCATCTTACAGTTACAAATTGGCTTTTTTTTTTTTTTTTTTTGACATGGAGTCTGGCTCTGTTACTCAGGCTGGAGTGCAGTGGCACAATCTCAGCTCACTGCAACCTCTGCCTCCTGGGCTCAAGTGATTCTCCTGCCTCAGCCTCCCCTGTAGCTGGGATTACAGGTGCATGCCGTTGCACCCGGCTAATTTTTAAATTTTTAGTAGAGACAGAGTTTCACTGTGTTGGCCAGGCTGGTCTCGAACTCCTGACCTCAAGTGATCTGCCCACCTCAGCCTCTCAAAGTGCTGGGATTACAAATGTGAGCCATGGTGCTCAGCCTGCAAATTGGCAATTTTTGTTTTTACTTTTAGTCAATAAAATAATGGTCTATCTTAAAATTGATGATGTCATCAATTATATGGAAATAGTATAAGGATATATAGTAAACATTGTTTCCCATCTACCCTATATCCATTCCGTTCCTTTGTTCTCCAGAGAGCCACAATTACCATGTTTTTTTCTTGATATCCTTCCAGAGATTTTTTTTTTTTTTTTTTTTTTTTTGAGACAGAGTCTCGCTCTGCCGCCCAGGCTGGAGTGCAGTGGCCGGATCTCAGCTCACTGCAAGCTCTACCTCCCGGGTTCACGCCATTCTCCTGCCTCAGCCTCCCGAGTAGCTGGGATTATAGGCGCCCGCCACCTCGCCCGGCTAGTGTTTTTGTATTTTGTAGTAGAGACGGGGTTTCACCGTGTTAGCCAGGATGGTCTCGATCTCCTGACCTTGTGATCCGCCTGTCTCGGCCTCCCAAAGTGCTGGGATTACAGGCTTGAGCCACCGCGCCCGGCCTTTGTTCCAGAGATTCTTTGTGCATATATTGTCATTATCAAATACAGATATGTATATTTTTCCCCACTTTTTATTTTGAAAAATTCAAAGCTACAAAAAAGTTTAAAGAATAGGGCAATGGGCTGGGCACAGTGACCTCATGCCTGTAATCCCAGCACATTGGGAAGCCAGGGCGGGCAGATCGCTTGAACCCAGGAGTTTGAGACCAGCTTGGGCAATGTAATGAGACCTTGTCTCTACAAAAAATAAAAAAATTAGCTGGGCATGGTGGTGCACACCTGTAGCCCCAGCTACTTGGGAAGCTGAGGTGGGAGGATTGCTTGAGCCCAGGAGTTTGAGACTGCAGTGAGCTGTGATTATGCCACTGCACTCCAGCCTGGGTGACAAAGTGAGACCCTATCTAAAAAAATAAATAAATAAAATAATGCAGTGACCAACTGTATACCCTTCTCCCATCAATTGTTAATATTTTGCAACATTTGCTTTATCTTTTATTTTTACTTTTTTTTTTTGAGATGGAGTTTCGCTCTTGTTGCCCAGACTGAAGTACAATGGCATGATCTCTGCTCACTGCAACCTCCACCTCCCAGGTTCAAGCGATTTTCCTGCCTCAGCCTCCTGAGTAGCTGGGATTACAGGCATGCACCACCACGCCTGGCTAATTTTGTATTTTTAGTAGAGACAGGGTTTCTCCATGTTGGTCAGGCTGGTCTTGAACTCCCAACTTCAGGTGATCCGCCCGCCTCGGCCTCCCAAAGTGCTGGGATTACAGGCGTGAGCCACCATGTCCAGTCTATTTTTACTTTTTAGAGACAGGGTCTTGCTTTATTGCTCACTGAAGGCTTGAACACCTTGCCTTAGCTCCTCATGTAGCTGAGACTATAGGCACACGCCACCATACCTGTTTCTGCTTTATATATGTGTATAAATTTTTTTGCAGAACCATTTGAAAGGAAGTTACAGACCAGACACTGCTTCTAAAGACCAGCGTGTATCTTCTAAGAACAAAGATGTTCTATAGGCCGGCATGGAGGCTCACGCCTGTAATCCCAGCACTTTGGGAGGCCAAGGCAGGTGGATCTCTTGAGCCCAGAACTTCAAGATCAGCCTAGGCAGCATGGCGAAACCTTCTCTCTGCAAAAAATACAAAAATTAAAATTAGCCGGGCATGATGGCACGCGCCTATAGTCCCAGCTACTCAGGAGGGTGAGACTTGAGGATCTCTTGAGCCTGGGATATGGAGGCTGCAGTGAGCTGTGATTGTGCTGCTGCACTCCTCCAGCCTGGGTGAGAGAGTGAGACCCTGTATCAAAAATAAAGAAAAAGAAAGAAAGAAACAAAAACATGCACACACACAATACCCAAGAAATTTAATAGTGAATAGTAGTATCTTCTATGCAGCCTATATTCATGTTTCTCTAGTTGTCCTAAAAATGTCCTTTGTAGCTGTGATTTTAAAATCCAGGACCTGGCCGGGTGCAGTGGCCTGTAATCCCAGCACTTTGGGAGGCCAAGGCGGGCAGATCATGAAGTCAAGAGATGGAGACCATCCTGGCCAACATGGTGAAATCCCATCTCTACTAAAAATACAAAAATTAGCTGGGCGTGGTGGCATGCGCCTATAGTCCCAGCTACTTGGGAGGCTGAGGCAGGAGAAATGCTTGAACCCGGGAGGCAGAGCTTGCAGTGCAGTGAGCCGAGATTGCGCCACTGCATTCTAGCCTGGGTGACAGAGTGAGACTCCATCTCAAAAAAAAAAAAAAAAAAAAAAAATCTAAGATCTGGGTTGGTGTGGTGGCTCACACCTGTAATCTCAGCACTTTGGGAGGCCAAGGCAGCCAGATCTCCTGAGGTCGGGAGTTCGAGACCAGCCTGACCAACATGGAAAAATTCCATCTCTACTAAAAATACAAAATTTGCTGGGCGTGATGGCGCATGCTTGTAATCCCAGCTACTCCAGAAGCTGAGGCAGGAGAATTGCTTGAACCCTGGAGGTGGAGGTTGCAGCAAGCCACGATTGTGCCATTGCACTCCAGCCTGGGCAACAAGAGCAAAACTCCATCTCAAAAAAAAAAAAAAATCCGACAGGCTTCCCCATTGCATTTGGTTGCATGTCTCTTTTGTCTCCATTAATTTAGAAAGTTCCCCCTGCCAATTTCTGTCTTTCATAACAATAACATTTGTCTTGTAGAATTTCCCACAATCTGAATTTGTCAGATTGTTTTTTCATAGTTATTTTCAGATTAAACATTTTTTTTGGCAACAGTATTCATCCATGACCTGAGTCCTTCTGTGCACAGCATAGCAGGAGGCACATGATGTTCTTTCTTTTTTTCTTTTTTTGAGACGGAGTCTCACTCTGTCGCCCAGGCTGGAGTGCAGTGGTGCGATCTCGTCTTACTGCAACCTCCGCCTCCCAGGTTCAAGCGATTATCCTGCCTCAGCCTCCCGAGTAGTTGGGACTACAAGTACGTGCTACCATGCCTGGCTATTTTTTGTATTTTTTGGTAGAGACAAGGTTTCACTATGTTGGCCAGGCTGGTCTGTAACTCCTGACCTCAAGTGATCCGCCTCGGCCTCCCTCTCTTTTTTTTTTTTGTTTTTTGCTTTGTTTTTTTGAGATGTAGTCTAACTGTGTCACCCAGGCTGGAAGGGAGTGGCATGCTCTCCGCCCACTGCAACCTCCCTCTCCTGGGTTCAAGCTATTCTCCTGCCCCAGCCTCTGGAGTAGCTGGGATTACAGGCACCTGCCACCACGCCCAGCTGAGTTTTCGTATTTTTAGTAGAGACAGGATTTCACTGTGTTGGCCAGGCTGGTCTTGAACTCCTGACCTTGTGATCCTCCTGCCTCAGCCTCCCAAAGTGCTGGGATTACAGATGTGAGCCACTGCACCAGGCCCTCCCTCTCTTTTAAAAAATAAAATAGACCGGGCGCGGTGGCTCAAGCCTGTAATCCCAGCACTTTGGGAGGCCAAGACAGGCGGATCACGAGGTCAGGAGATTGAGACCATCCTGGCTAACACGGTGAAACCCCGTCTCTACTAAAAAATACAAAAAAAGTAGCCAGGCGAGGTGGCAGGCGCCTGTAGTCCCAGCTACTCAGGAGGCTGAGGCAGGAGAATGGCGTAAACCCAGGAGGCGGAGCTTGCAGTGAGCTGAGATCTGGCCACTGCACTCCAGCCCAGGCGACAGAGTGAGACTCTGTCTCAAAAAAAAAAAACACGGTGAAACCCCGTCTCTACTACAAAATACAAAAAACTAGCCGGGCGAGGTGGCGGGCGCCTGTAGTCCCAGCTACTCGGGAGGCTGAGGCAGGAGAATGGCATAAACCCGGGAGGCGGAGCTTGCAGTGAGCTGAGATCCGGCCACTGTACTCCAGCCTGGGCGACAGAGCGAGACTCCGTCTCAAAAAAAAAAAAAAAAAAAAAAAAAAAGTCACTTTGGATTCATGGATTTTTTAAAAACAATAATCCATGTGGGCCAGGCAATGTGGCTTATGCCTGTAATCCCAGCAGTTTGGGAGGCCGAGGTGGGTGGATGGCTTGAGGCCAGGAGTTCAAGACCAGCCTGGCCAGCATGGTGAAACCCTGTCTCTACTAAAAATACAACAACTGGCCAGGTGCAGTGGCTCAGGCCTGTAATCTCAGCACTTTGGGAGATCAAGGCGGGCGGATCACGAGGTCATGAGATCGAGACTATCCTGGCTAACACGGTGAAACCCTGTCTCTACTAAAAAAATACAAAAAAATTAGCTGGGCATGGTGCTGCCTGTAGTCCCAGCTACTCGAGAGGCTGAGGCAGGAGAATGGCGTGAACCCGGGAGGCGGAGCTTGCAGTGAGCCGAGATCGTGCCACTGCACTCCAGCCTGAGCGACGCAGCGAGACTCCGTCTCAAAAAATAAATAAATAAATAAATAAATAAACAGTTAGCTGGGTGTGGTGGCGGGGTGCCTGTAATCCCAGCTACTCGGGAGGCTGAAGCAGGAGAATCACTTGAACCCAGGAGGCGGAGGTTGCCTGAGCTGAGATCACGCTGCTGCACTCCAGCCTGGGCAACATAGCGTGACTCTGTCTCAAAAAAAAAAAAAAAAAAAAAAGAAAGAAAAGAAAAAAAAATTCACATAGTTATTACTTTTGATACTCTAATTGTCCCAAATTTGGTTGGTTGTAGCCTTTTCAGATTGGCTCTTGTGTCCTTTTGACTTGCCTCCATTAGTTATTGAGTACTTTCTTCTTTCTGATACCACAGGATGTTCCAGGCTAACCTTGTATTTCCTTTTCCTGGCTTGGAACCAGCCATATATATTTTAAAAATTCTGTGTTCATACTGATACCTCCGCTTTGAATCCAACACCACAAGGCTCTTTCTTACCTTTCCATGGTCTGTATTCTGTCTCCTTCAGTGAGAACCCACCTTCCCCAAATCATCAGCACACTGACCCATTTGCCCTCTTCTGTAGTATACATGGCAAAGCTTTAGAGTCATTGCAGCAGTACCAGCAGTAAGAGTAAACCTGCTAAAATTCATGACTTTTTTGCAGTTTCTTTTTCTTTTTTTGAGACAGGGTCTTGCTCTGTCACCCAGGCTGGAGTGCAGTGGCGCAATCACACCTCACTGCAGCCTTGACTTCCAGAGTTGGAGTGATCCTCTCACCTCAACCTCAGGAGAAGCTGGGACTATAGGCGCACATCACCATGTCCCGCTGATGTTTGTTTTTTTTTTTTTTTTTTGAGATGGAGTCTCACTCTGTCGCCAGGCTGGAGGGCAGTGGCATAATCTCGGCTCACTGCAACCTCTGCCTCCCAGGGTCAAGTGATTCTCCTGCTTCAGTCTCCCGAGTAGCTGGGACTACAGGCACATGCCACCACACCCATGTAACTTTTGTATTTTTAGTAGAGATGGAGTTTCACCATGTTGGCTAGGATGGTCTTGATCTCTTGACCTCGTGATCCACACGCCTCGGCCTCCCAAAGTGCTGGGATTACAGGCGTGAGCTACCGTGCCTGGCCATGTTTGTATTTTTTCTAGAGACTGTATCTTGCTGTGTTACCCAGGCTGGTCTTGAACTTCTGAGCTCAAGTGATTCATCTGCCTTGGCATCTCAAGGTGCTGGGATTCCAGTCATGAGCCACTGCACCCAGCCTGTTTGCACTTATTTTTGCCCTTGAGGTTTATCTTTCTAAGAGTACACAGAATTACTGTGATCAAAAGTTACTTGGGCCCTTTTTTTTTGTCTGTAAGATTGTTAGCAATTTAAAGTATAGTTAGCTTGATTTGTTTTTGTTTCAGTTTTAGGGTTTGCTTTTCTTTTTGGTTTAAGTTTTTGAAATATGGAAGTCATTTTATGTGTACAAGTATATTAAAAAAGCTTGTTAACAAGTATGTAAAGAATGGAAGTCTCTCTACTCATCCATTACTTTCTGGTTGATTCTTCCTGTGTTTCTTTTCAAAAATAAGCAAATTCATATGTGCATTTTTACTTCCCCTTTCTTACATAAGGGGTAGCATATGATTTACACTTTTCGTCCTCTGCTTTTTTTTTTTTTTTTTAAACTTAATATATCCTGGAAAGCATTCCACAGCAGTTTACTGAGCTCATCTTTATTTTTTTTTAATTTATTTTATTTTTTTTGAGACATGGTTTCACTCTGTCACCCAGGCTGGAGTGCAGCAGCGCAATCTTGGCTCACTGCAACCTCTGCCTTCTGGGTTCGAGATTCTCCCACCTCAGCCTCATGAGTAGTTGGGATTACAGGCTCATGCCATCATGCCCGGCTAATTTTTGTATTTTTTTGGTAGAGATGGGGTTTCACCATGTTGGCCAGGCTATTCTCAAACTCCTGACCTCAAGTGATCCTCCTGCCTTCGCCTCTGAAAGTGCTGGGATTACAGGTGTGAGTCACCGTGGCTGGCCTCTTTTTTACATCTGTGTAATACTCTATTGCATGATGCATCTTGTATATTTAAATAGTCACATTTAGGTTGCTTTCAGCATTTTGCTAATGCAAGTAGTGTCATGTTGAATAACGTGTGTGTTTGTCATTTCTTATATCTGGGTAAATGACTAACAGGATCAGGATTATTAGGTTAAAAGGAAAATATATTCTTATTCTCTTCCTTTTCTTTATTTATTTATTTTTATTTTTTATTTTTATTTTTTGAGACGGAGTCTCGTGCTGTCGCCCGGGCTGGAGTGCAGTGGCCGGATCTCAGCTCACTGCAAGCTCCGCCTCCCGAGTTTGCACCATTCTCCTGCCTCAGCCTCCTGAGTAGCTGGGACTACAGGTGCCCGCCACCTCGCCCGGCTAGTTTTTTGTATTTTTTAGTAGAGACGGGGTTTCACTGTGTTAGCCAAGATGGTCTCGATCTCCTGACCTCATGATCCGCCCGTCTTGGCCTCCCAAAGTGCTGGGATTACAGGCTTGAGCCACCGCACCCGGCCTCTTCCTTTTCTTTAACATGAAAGGTTTACCATACAGACTGTTGTACATCTTGCTTTTCTTAACTAATCATGTTTTTGGAGATTTTTCCATATCAGTACCCGGAGAACCTCTTTCTCTTTTTAAAATTTTTAACAGCTGCAGAGCATTTTTAAAAATAGCTGCGGAACAGTCCATTGTATGACTGTACCATTGGTTTAATCAGTCCCCTATTGATGTTATCCTTTGTTATTCAAAACAGTGCTGCAATTAATGCACCTGTGTATGGATATCATTTCCTGATTGTCTCTATCATACCCTTCTCTTTTCTTTTTGTGGTAGATGTTACTGGGTTTTTATATCTGTATTTGATCCCATATCAGAAAAGGGCCCAGAAGATTGTAATTGCCCGATCTTTTAATCAGGTCCAGAGGAATTTGACTGGAATGCTAGAAGTGTTTTTATATGTGTGTGTGTGTGTGTGTGTGTGTGTGTGTATGTTTTTCCTTTGAGACAGTCTTGCTCTGTTGCCCAGGCTGGAGTGCAGTGTTGCAATCACGGCTTACTGCAGCCTCCACCTCCCAGACTCAAGCAGTCCTCCCACTTCAGCCTCCTGAGGAACTGGGACTATAGGCACGCACCACCGTGCCTGCCTAATTTTTTATTTTTTATTTTTATTTTTATTTTTATTTTTTTATTTTATTTTATTTTATTTTTTTTGAGACGGAGTCTCGCGCTGTCGCCCAGGCTGGAGTGCAGTGGCCGGATCTCAGCTCACTGCAAGCTCCGCCTCCCGGGTTTACGCCATTCTCCTGCCTCAGCCTCCCGAGTAGCTGGGACTACAGGCGCCCGCCACCTCGCCTGGCTAGTTTTTTTTTTGTATTTTTTTAGTAGAGACTGGGTTTCATCGTGTTAGCCAGGATGGTCTCGATCTCCTGACCTCGTGATCCGCCCATCTCGGCCTCCCAAAGTGCTGGGATTACAGGCTTGAGCCACCGCGCCCGGCCTAATTTTTTATTTTTTGTAGAGATGGAATCTCACTATGTTGGCCAGACTGATCTTGAACTACTGGTCTCAAGTGATCCTCCTGCCTCAGCCTCCCAAAATGATGGAATTACAGGTGTGAGCCACTGCGCCTAGCCTGAAGTTTTTATTTTAAAGCAAACTTCTCATGGAAGTCTAACACACAGGAGATTGCACAAGTTGTAACTGTATGCTTGGAGAATGTTCACAAAATCTACCTCTGTGTATCCAGCACCCCTACCAGGAACAGATGCTGGGCCCCCAGTCGCTGCCCCATCAAGGGTAATACTGTCTTGACTTATAATACCATAGATTAGTTTTTCCTATTCCAAAACTTTAAGCAAATTTCTGCCCAGCTTTTAAATGTTGCATTGCCTTAGCACTTGGTTGTGGACCATTTTCTGCTGTTGACTATATAAAATGTCCACCAAAGTTACTGTTCTAACAAGGTGATTGCTGCTTGGTTTCCTTGGCATTAACTTGTCAATGATTACTTACCATGGGTCAACCAGGCCTGCTGCTGAACTTCCAGGAGCAGAGCATGTTTGTACATTCCAGATTCCTATAAGACGCCCTGTCCAGGTGTCCCCCAGCGTCTCATATCCTGCATGTCCATAGCACACGCTGCTTGTCCTGCCCTGGAACCTCCGCCTCGTCTCACACAGGCTTGTCATGATGGGTCTCCACCATCCACTCGGAGTTAAGTGGGCAGGGAGTCTTCCAATTGCTCCCTTTCCCCTACTCCTTAAAACCACCTCAAGACCCCTTCAAACTTGTCTCCGAAGGGTCTCAGGGAGCACAGCCTGCCCACCTTGCCTCTCTAGCCTCATCTGCTGCTCCCTCATTTGCATTCTGCTTTGGTCATAGTGGCTTTCTTTCCCTTATGATAGGTGGCTCATGCCTATAATCCCAGCACTTTGGGAGTCCAAAGCGGGAGGATTGCTTGAGGCCAGGAATTTGAAACCAGCTGTGCAACACAGCAAGACCTCCTATCTACAAAATATTTAAAAATTAGCATGGTAGCCTGTCCCTGTAGTCTAGCTACTCAAGAGGCTGAGGCAGGAGGATGGCTTGAGCCCGGGAGTGCCACTTTACCCCAGCCTGGGTGACAGAGTGAGACCCTGTCTAAGAAAAAACACAAGTGTGAAGCTCCTTCCTAGTGAGGAACTGTCCCTGTAGGATGCTTTCCCATCTGTCTGGAAGGCTGTTTTGCCCAGGGAACTCTTCTTCATTCTTCAGGTCTTTACTACCACTTGTATTTAATTTCCCTGAGGCTGGTACAGTGGTTCATGGCTATAATCCTAGCACTTTGGGAGGCTGAGGCAGGTGGATTGCTTAAGCCTAGGAATGCAAATTAGCCTGGGTAATATGGCGAAACTCAGTCTCTACAAAAAAATATAAAAATTAGCTGGGCATGGTTCATGCCTGTAGTTCCAGCTACTTAGGAGGCTGAGCTTGGAGGATCACCTGAGCCTGGGGAGGCTGAGGCTGCAGTGAGCTGAATTTGTACCACTGCACTCCAGCCTGGGCAACAGAGAGAGACCCCATCTCAAAAAAAGTTTTTTTAATTAAAATAATTTAATTTCCCTGACTCCCCAGACCAGATTAGATCACTGTGACATGCTATGTATGTTTTCACGGCAGCTGTGCTTGCCTTTTATATGATTTACTGCAGAGGTGATTGTTTCATGGGGAGAGCAGGGACCACATCTGTCTTGCTCATTCTCTCTTCCAGCACCATATAAGTGTCTTAATAAATGAACAAAGGCAAAAGGAGTGAAGGGAGGCTAGCCTGTGACCAAGGCTGAGGCTCAGTCTGTACTTCAAGGTCAAGGAATAGAATGTCACTTGGCTTTCCCTATATGGGATCCCTTCCCAGGTTCCTTTCCCATCCTTGGATGGGGTTTTCGGAGGGTAGATTTTGTACCTTGAGGCAGAGGGCAGGAGCAGCTGGGAAGATGCAGCTGGTGGAAGGGTGGCTCTGGGAGGAGGGGAGCTGCCTCAATTGTGTTCACAGTACTGTGGGAGTATGTGCTGGGTCCTGTCCTGGGGAGCTTGCTATGCAGATGGGGAGTAGAGAGGGACTGGGTTGAGTGTGGTCCGATCTCATCCTTCTCTGGCTTTTCTTTCCTTCCAGTTCAGGACAAGAGGTGTGGGCAGGCCACTGGGCCGACTGGTACCATCATGGCAGGTAAGGAGAGGGGCAGGCTGTGTGGGTAGGACATGACAGTGAGCATAGCGTGGATGGCCCTCTTCCTGGTCCCCTTATCTCCCCTAGTCTTTGGAGGCCAGGTTCTTTCCATCTTATTGTCCCTAAGCTTTCCCCACTCTCTCCACTGAGGCCTGTCTGAGAACCTCAACATGACATTGTCTAGCCCTCTGTCAGATCTTTGGTCCTAGGGACCAGGAATTGAGCACCTTGATGTCCTTGTCTTACTGTCCATCTGCCTGATTAGTGGCCCCCCTCCCCTCTGTCTCTATTGCTTTCTAATACTCTGAGGCCTTTTTTTATCTGGTTCAGAAGGCTCAGAGGTATAGAATGCCAAAGTTGGAGGGAACTTTAGGAACCGTGTAGCCCGGCCCCCACTCCAGCAGATAAACTGAGGTCTAGAGAGGGGCGATGATTTGCCCCAGAGCACAAATGCTGAATGGAGGCTGGAACCCACATCTGTAGATTCTCACGCATCCCGCTTCCTCTGCTTGGAGCTGCCCCCACTGAGAGGGTGGCACCTTGAGGCCCCGAGACAGTGTCACTCAGAATTAAAAAACAATAACTGTGGTCTGTCAAGGTGATATTGTTTTTTATTCTGAGTGACACTGTCTTAGGGCATTTGGCTACTTTGGGATCATCTCAGCTGACCTGGGGAGGTAGGGACGGCTGAGTGGGGAAAACAGAGTGGCCGGTGGCCACAGGGGCCAATAGGGCAGCACAGCCAGAGAAATGATGAGCGTCTTGGATTGTCAGGGGAAAGACTGGAGGTGATGTTGTGCAATGTGTCTCATGCACAGAGAAAGTGAACAACTTCCCACCATTGCCCAAATTCATCCCGCTGAAGCCATGTTTCTACCAAGACTTTGAGGCAGACATTCCTCCCCAGCATCTCAGCATGACCAAGCGCCTCTACTACCTCTGGATGTGTGAGTGCCATGGGATGGGGGTGGGCCAGGGTGACTGGAGGAGGAAGGAAGACTGGGCGTGCTGGGCAGCAGGATGGGGTGCCCACAGGCCTGACTGTCCTTCAGTCCCACTGTGGCATATGCGTGGACCATAAGTCTTCCCCTGCCAGGCTCCCAGAGGCTTCTTCCATGGGCCACTTCCCCAACTGGGCCTCAGTTTCCATCAACCTCCCCATCTAGGCCTCTCCTCCCTTCCTTCCCCTCCACCCTCCTTTCACAGAGCATCTGGACAGGGGTCCCTCTCTGCAGTGTAATCCCTGTCTTCTTGCTTCCCCTTTCCCTTCCACTGGAGTAACTTTCCAGGGAACATCTGAGGACTGTCAGGACCTCAGGATTCTGGATTTGGAGAGGAATCCTTCCCTCAAAACCTTATTTGTCTTGCTTTCTCTGGAAGATTGCTCAAAGAGGAGGATTCAACTGGGAGTTGGGAGCTGTGGGGTCATGTTCGCCTGGACACTGTGCTTCCCAAGCAGCAGGTTCCTCATTTGTAGGAAGAGAGTATTGGCTTGGCGATTGCTGTGATTCCATGCAGCTCTGTGTTGGGTGGTCTGTACCTGTAAGAGTCTAATGTCAGGCACAGTGGTTCACACCTGTGATCCTGGCACTTTGGGAGGCTAAGCCAGGAGGATCACTTGAGGTAAGGAGTTTAAGACCAGCCTGGGCAACACAGCAAGACCCCTATCTCTACAGAAAATTAAAAAAAAAAAAAATTAGGCCTGTGTGGTGGCTCACACTTGTAGTCCAGCTACTCAGGAGGCCAAGGCAGAGGATCCAATGAGCCTAGGAGTTTGAGACCAGTGTGGGCAACATAGCAAGACCCCATCTCTTAAGAAAACTAGCTAGGGATAGTGGCACTTGCCCGTAGTCCTAGCTACTCAGGGGACTAAGGTGTGAGGATCACTTGAGCCCAGGAGTTCAAGGCTGCAGTGAGCTATGATCATGCTACTGCATTCCACCTTGGGTGACAGAGTAAGCACCTGTCTCTAAAAAAAAAATTAAATAATCTGGAATTCTTTATTTAGAAAACCTTAGCATCAATGTTCTACGGTTTTAAGGTTGAGAGTATAAAGGCCTCATTTCTGGTGATCTGCAGCAGGTGGTGGGAAAGGTGTCTTCTTGGGAGGATGGGACTTGGCTGTGCTGAGGTTGGTTAGAAGGTACCTCTTAGGCATGTGAGGGGAAGGCAGGCTGGCTATCCTGTGCTGGGTGTGAACCCCAGAAGCCAAAGATACCCGCAGTGTGACTACAGTTGGATTCTGCTATGTGTGACATTGCCCTCAGTGAGCCTGCACGTAGCTGCCTACCTGGGCAGATGCTTGCACATGCCAGGAAGGTGGTAAAATATGCTGTCTTTGCAGCAGGTCCCCCATGGCATGGTAGGAAGAGGATGGGGCAGATAGACTCCGTTTCAAGGCCTGGCTTGGCCTTTGAGTGAAGAAGGGATCTCCTACCATGTAACCTGAGAGAAGGGGGGATGGAACAGGTGTGGGTAAGTCTGTAGATGTTGGGAAGCAAATAAAGAAGTTAACTCTGATGGCTTCCGTTTTTTCCATCAAATATGATGTAGTGGGGAGAGTGGGCTCAGGACGAGGCTATGGCCATGTTTGTAGACAGAGAGTGAGGACACTCTCCAAAGAAACCTGGCCCCTAAGATTTCTGGGCCATACACAAGGTCCATTTGAGGTTGGCTGATGTGAATTTATATTCCTGCCAGTCTTCCTCATGGGGTCCCCTTTTTTCTCAGCGACATTCAGCTCAGGTACAGATGAGAATTATGTTCATCTAGGATGAGTGTGACCAGAAGACAGGGCAGGAGAGGGAATAAGAAAATGAGTAATGAATTATGGAATCTAAGCTGGATAGGGGGAAGAGTGAAGACAGACAGAAACTGATCGCTAGAGAGAGAGGGGCTGAGCCCATGGGTATCCATTCCAGAGAGGAAGCAGAGTAATTGCAGCAGAAGTGTTTGAGCAAGGGAGCTGGGGACAGGTTGGACTAGGGAGAGATGTAACCAATGTAATAGGTTAGTGTCTTTTCTATATAAAGAGCAAATAAAATCAGTTTTTAACACCAAGCCTCCAGGAGATTTTGGGACAATGAACAGGGATAGAGGAAATACAGCTGAATGTACAGGAAGAAATGCCCACTCATTATGAGGGGCCCTGAGATGGGTGACATGGTAGTCAGGCCAGGCTTGTGGGTCACTGTCTGACCTGGACTCTGGGAACTCCCCTCCTGGGAACATCTCATCCAGAAGCTGGATTTAAGGGCTATAAATATCTCCTTAAGTCCTCACTAGGCACTCACCAGGTGGTTTACTCCCAAGGAAATGTATATAACCCTTGAGGTACTTAAGAGTTTTATTCAGAAGACAGGACCACAGATGCCTGGCTGTTTGAGGCCATGATTGAGCCCTCCTTCGTTTGTTTGTTCAGCAGGTCTTTGTGGACTTGGCTTTGTTTTCGAGGAAGGGAGTGCCCTGATGTTAGATAATGATGTGCTGCACAGACCTGGGTGTGTGTTAGTACCAGCATCACTTTTATTTGTAAATCTTTGAGGTCCCTGCTGGCCATGACTTAGTGACACTATGCCTCCTAGTTCAGATAGATGAGGTGGGGACAGAGGAGGGAGAGCCTGGGTCCTGTTCTTGGGGAACTTTTAGTCTGGTTGATGGGCTGGGATTTATATCTGGGGAAAATTGAGAGCAGCCCAGGTCAGTAGAAGGTCAGAGGGATGGGAGATGATGAGGTTGCAGTAGCAAAGGAAGACTTCTTTGAGGAGCTGGCATGAGAGTTATCTAAGAAATAGATTAGATAGCTGGGCACAGTGACTCACACCTATAATCTGGCACTGTGGGAAGCCGAGGCGGGTGGATCACCTGAGGTCAGGAGTTCGAGACCAGCCTGGCCAACTTGGCGAAGACCCATCTCTACTAAAAATATAAAAATTAGCTGGGCATGGTGGCGGGTGCCTGTAATCCCGGCTACTCGGGAGGCTGAGGCAGGAGAATCGCTTGAACCTGAGAAGTGGAGGTTGCAGTGAGCTGAGATCACGCCACTGCACTCCAGCCTGGGCTACAGAGCAAGATTCCATCTCAAAAAAAAAAAAAAAAAAAAAGAAATAGATTAAATAAAGACTGAGATTCCAAGGCCAGGTGTGGTGGCTCACATCTGTAATCCCAGCACTTTGGGAGGCCTTGGCGGGTGGGTCACGAGGTCAGGAGATCGAGACCATTCTGGCTAACAAGGTGAAAACCTGTCTCTACTAAAAAAATACAAAAAAAATTAGCTGGGCATGGTGGCGGGCGCCTGTAGTCCCAACTGCTTGGGAGGCTGAGGCAGGAGAATGGCTTGAACCCGGGAGGCGGAGCTTTCAGTGAGCCAAGATTGGCCACTGCACTGCAGCCTGGGCGACAGAGAAAGACTCTCTCAAAAAAAAAAAAAAAGACTGAGATTCCAGCCGCCAATGCCTGCCCTATTTAAGTGCAAGGTAGATGGCACAATGGCTAGAAGAGATGTTTCCACAAGGCCTTTTACTTTTCCCTTTCCATGCCCCTCTTTCGAAAGAGAAAGTGTAAGGTCGGTTTCCCATGTCCTGGACTTGGTGATTGCTGTGAGTCTGGGAGGGTGAGGGGCTGAAGCCATTCTTATAAGGACAAAAGCATTTTACCACCCTGAGGCTTTGGAGCCCTTCAAAGGGGCTTGCTGGGCAGAAGCTCTGGGTTCTGGAGCCTGTGCTCTCCAGATTTCTCAGGAGTGGGTGCTGGGGTTGTTGGGGGGCGGGGGCGGCGGTTGGTTTGAGCTCCCAGCTTGCTTTCTTACAGTCTTTACTCCTCTGTGTGTGTATGTGTGTCTCATGTGTCTCTGTATGTATTTGTTGGTACGGGTTGTGGGTCTTTTGTGTGGGTGTGAATCTGTGAATGTATCTGCATCTCTCTGTGTTTGTCTGTGCTGTTGGCCTGGCTTGATTGTGGGTCTCTGTTGTGTTACTGGTGTGTGCGTGCCCATGTCCGTGTGCTCATGTGTCTCTCTATGGGCCTGGGTGTCTGTCTCTATGTGTGCATGTGCTCCTGGGCCTGCAGTGAACAGCGTCACGCTGGCCGTGAACCTGGTGGGCTGTCTCGCGTGGCTGATCGGAGGCGGGGGAGCCACCAACTTTGGCCTCGCCTTTCTCTGGCTCATCCTCTTCACACCCTGCTCCTACGTCTGCTGGTTTCGGCCCATTTACAAGGCCTTCAAGTAAGTGGTTGGTACTAACTGCAGTGCCTAGCCGTCTCTTTGCCTGTCTCCCCTGCCTCTTCTCCATATCTTTTCTCACTTCTTTTTTTTTTTTTTACCCTCCCCCAAACTCACTTTCCTTTGTTCACCTTTGGCTCAGATTGCTAGGTAGGGCTGGGCTTGGGCTTTCTGGGGGTACCAGGTTGAGGTGAGAGGGCTGAGAGTTAGTTCCTTTCCTCCTCACTCTACCCTTGGGTAGGGGAAATACAGAGAGACCAGGCCTATTTTTTCTTGTGTCGTCACCTTCCTCGGGCAGCTGCATGTTAAATTTTGCCTGTGGGGCTGCCTGTCTTGGTGGAGCTGCCCATCCTAGTACCTGTGGGGCTAGCCGACTTGGTGCCAAGGACACCATCTATCCATGTGCCAATGGAACCAGCCAGCCATGCAGCATGGACGCTGTTCATGTGCAATGAGGTCATCCAACTGTGTGCCAAAGGGAACACCCATCCACGTATCGGTGGAACTTGCTGTCTCGGTGCCAGTGGGTGTCCACCTAGTGCCAAATGGCATTTTCAATCTTTGTGCCCATGTGACTATTCATCAATGTACCAAGGCTATCTGTCTTAGTGCCAGTAGAATATCCATCTCAATGCTAATGGGGCCTTAAATCTCTTTGTGCCAATCAGGCCATCTATCTAAGTGCCAATTAGCTACTATTTTGGTGCCAATAGGGTGTCCATTCTAGTGCCAATGCGATTTTCTATCTCTGAGCCTATGGGACCATCCATCCATGTACCAGTGGAGCTAGCTGTCTTGGTGCCGGTGTCCATCCCCTTGACAATGAGACTGTTTATTCCTGCCTCAATGGAGCCATCTATTTCTATGCCAATAAGCCGTCCATCCATGTAACAGTGGGTGGTCTGTTCATGAGGAAATCCCTCCCTGTGCAATGTTGCAACACACAGGTCTACCATGTGGAAACTTGCAAAGATGTATGGGTAAAACTATCCCATTCTGACCTCTCAATTAAGGCCTTTAAATGTCTTCTGTCCATTACGCACTTAAACTTGGAAGGGCTTGGGGGCCTTGAAGGCAGGGAAGCCCTGGCCTTCTGCCTAGGTGACGGGAGCCACCTCCTCTGCCGCAGGACTGACAGCTCCTTCAGTTTCATGGCATTCTTCTTTACCTTCATGGCTCAGTTGGTCATCAGCATCATCCAGGCCGTGGGCATCCCAGGCTGGGGCGTCTGGTAAGAGGCAGGGGTGTGGCCTGGGGCTGGAAGGGGTGGCACTGCGGGTGTATCTTTTGCGTACCTTTGTGTGCTAAGCTGCCTAGCCTATGGGGCCTGAGTGACATGGGTTGTTGGGAGAGTGAGAGGATTCGGGATAGTGTAGTAGTACAGCCATAGCATCAGAGGGAAGGAGAACCTGGCAGTGGTTTCTTGGGGGCTGAGGGGTGTCAGGGATTATGGGAAAATCTGGGGAAAGGAAGTGTTGTATCTGAAGAGCACCTCTGAGCCACAGGGAAGGGGTCTTCTTGAGCCACTGACACAGGCCCTTTGGGTATCAGTAAGATGGTCCCTCTGCATCCAGTGATATGTTTCCTCCCTGTGACAATGAGATGGTCCCTTCCTCTGGGAGAGGGGCTCCTGGGCACCGCTCATCCTGCCCGCAGCCCCACACTGGCCTCTTCCTGCAGCGGCTGGATTGCCACCATCTCCTTCTTCGGAACGAACATTGGCTCGGCGGTGGTGATGCTAATTCCCACTGTCATGTTCACAGTGATGGCCGTCTTTTCCTTCATCGCCCTCAGCATGGTACGTGGTCCCCTCAAGGGTGAGAAGGTGGCTTAGGGAAGGGGCTGTGTTCTGAAACAAGCCCTCCTCCAAGTTACAAGAGGATCCTGAGGTCTTCCAAGAGACTCACTCTGGAATGGCCTGCAGGACTCTCCTACAGAGGCATGCATAGGGAGGGAGCACTGTTTTATTTTTTTACAGATGGGTCCCATCTATTTCCTGGATGGGCTGTCTTTTTTCTTTGATTAACCCTTTCTTATGCTCTTTTTTCCTACAGGTTCATAAATTTTACCGGGGAAGTGGGGGGAGTTTCAGCAAAGCTCAGGAGGAGTGGACAACAGGGGCATGGAAGAATCCACACGTGCAGCAGGCGGCCCAGAATGCAGCCATGGGGGCAGCCCAGGGTGCCATGAATCAGCCTCAGACTCAGTATTCCGCCACCCCCAACTACACATACTCCAATGAGATGTGAACCAGCCACACCTACCAGGTGGCAGGGCTGGGGCCATTGGGACAGGGGGCTCAAGCCACATCATCATTTGTGGTGACCAAGCAGGGTTCCCCCTTTCCTTTTTCTCCTTCCCTACTTTGTACAAAGGACCAGAGTTTTATATATATATATATATATACACACACACACACACACACATATATATATATATATGTATATGTCTGTCCCCCGGCCCCCAACCTTTGTATTCTGCTCTTGGCACTCAGCTGTGGGCTGCACGTGGAGCTGTCCCGTGCGGTGGTAGCTGTGTCCGTGTCCCCTCGTGAAATAGTGTGCAGTGGAGGTCTCTTGTTGTGGTGCTAGATGTGTGTTTAGAGCTAAACCAGCCCCCACCCCCATCCTCCACCTGCCCCTCCTGCCCCTTGCCCCTCTGACCCTGGTCCAGGGACCCCTCACAGGGCCAGGGGATGAATAGCAGAAAGACTGGCCCCTTCCTAGGGTTATAAGCTGGAACTGCTTCCACTTTCAGTCTTCCTGGGAAGCAGCAGTTTTTAGCACTCTTGGTGGTGGGTGGGAGGATGGGTACAAGCCCAGGATATTCCCTTGCTCTTCTCATCCGTCCAGGCCTCCCCTCCCTCAGCCGCCTCCTCCCTCATCTGTTCCCTAATGTCACATTCCCTGTACTATCTTCCCTTGCCCAGGGTCTGTCTGTCTCTTTCCTACGTGGCTTTTCTTTGTCTTCCCCGAGGCTGAGTATCCCAGTTTTATCTGCTCCTGAGACTGAGCCCAGATCCCCAAATCTAACTTGATTTACAGTTCAAGGAAGCTGATGAGGGAGTTGGGCCTTACCCCTGATGTAGGAGGGGCACACAGCTGGGGGTGCAGAGCCCACCTGGGTAACTGACACCCAGGGGATGGAAATGCAGGGTTTCTACTTGGGCCTGAGAGTTTGGTCTGCAGGGGCAGGCTCCTTTTTTCTCTCCCCTGCTTTCTCCTCCTTCTCTCCCCAGAGCCCCCTTGAGCCCCTCTGCATATGTCCCTCTGCCTCCTCCCCATACCCCCAGCTGCTGTAGCTTGATTCTCCTACCCTGACCGCACCATGTGCCAGGTGGCATCTGCCTTACTGCCTTCCCTGAGGAGTTGGGACATGCTGGGAAGTTGTCAGATGTAAAGGCACAGCTGGAGCAGAAGGCATGTCAGTAATGATTGGTTCCTGGGGAAGGTCTGGCTGGCTCCAGCACACTGGGGCATCTAGGTGTCTCTCAGTGACTGTTGGATTCCTGGGAGCAGTAGCTGTTCTGTTTGGATCTGGTAGAAGGGACAGGGGCTCAGAGGGCTAGGCCCAGAGGGAAGGTCAGAGGAGAAGGCAGGCAGGGCCCAGTGAGAGGGGAGCATGCCTTCCCCCACCCTGACTTGCTGTTGGTCACAGGGCAGTTCTGGGCACTTGAACTCAGGGCCCAAGCAGAAGCACAGGCCCAGTCCTGGCTGCAAGCACAATGGCCTGAATGGGATTTCAGGTTAGGTGGGGTGGGAGGCGAGGCTCTCTGGCTTTAGTTTTGTTTTGTTTTCCAAATCAAGGTAACTTGCTCCCCTCTGCCTACAGACCTTGGTCTTGGCTTGTCCTCACCCAGTCAGAACTCCCTAGCACTTTCAGGAGAGTGGCTTTAGGCCCATGGGGCTGTTCTATTCCAAGCGGTATAAGAACATGGCTGGTAGAGGCTCCAGCTGTGTGCAGGGCCTGAAGGGGAGTGGGTTCTCACCCAAAGAGCATCTGCCCATTTCCCACCTTCCCTTCTCCCAACAGAAGCCTGCCTGAGCTGTTTGGACAAAAATCCAAACCCTGCTTGGCTACTCTGGCCTGATTTCAGCTTGGAACCCAACACCTAGGCTTCCAGGCCACCCTGAGCCAGGGGCCTCCGGAAGTTCTCTTCCTGATGGTCCTTTAGGTTTGGGCCACAAAATATAATTACCTCTCCTCTCTCCCATTTTCTCTCTAGGGAGCAATGGTCGCAGTCCCTGGTACCTGAAAAGGGACCCTAGGTCTAGGCCCTTCTTCCCTTTCCCTTCCTCTCTCCTACCCGAGACCTTTGGCTCCCTTTTCCTTCTCTCTCTGGTGGCTCCAGGAGGCCTGTGATCTAACTCCCTGCTTAGCACCCATGACCTGTTGGATGTTACCTCCAATCAATATCCTGTCCTACCTGCCTCTTTGGCTCAGACCTATATGGCCACGCTCTGGCTCTACCCTTGGGAAAGCCTGATCCTGGTGTGTGGCCCAGCTTGTTCAGGCCCTGGGATGCTGCATCTCCAGGCAACTATGCACTCTCCCAGGGAGGGAACCAGTATGAGAAGTGGGGGCAGGGCACACATTCATCTTTGCAGGAAGGTCTGGCCTGGGGTCAAGTGGAGGAGGGCCCAGGGCAGTTCTGGGGTCCCAGTGACCTGCTTTGCTATTCTCCTGGTGCCGCTGCTGCTCCCTATTTCTGGAGCTGGATGTTCCCCAGCTGGCAGTTGAGCTGCCTGAGCCAATGTGTCTGTCTTTGGTAACTGAGTGAACCATAATAAAGGGGAACATTTGGCCCTGTGTGTTCTGCTGTGCCATGTGTCTTCCTGTGGGCTTGCGTGGAGCCTCACGGCAGGCTGTGGGGCAGGGGCATGAAAGTATGGGGGCTGGGTGGGTCTGTGGTCTGTCATTCCTGGGATCTAGAGCTATACGACCCTGTGTGGCTCTTTATCTGATGCAGTGTTGCGTAGGTGATGAAATTGCCACCGAGGCCCCCTGCCTTGGGAGGAAGTGGAAGAAGCAGGCTTGATCGGCTGGGCGTGGTGGCTCACGCCTGTAATCCTAGTACTTTGGGAGGCCAAGGCAGGTGGATCACGAGGTCAGGAGATTGAGACCATCCTGGCTAACAAGGTGAAACCCCATCTCTACTAAAAATACAAAAAATTAACCAGGCGTGGAGGTGGGCACCTATAGTCCCAGCTACTTGGGAAGCTGAGGCAGGAGAATGGCATGAACCTGGGAGGTAGAGCTTGCAGTGAGCCAGGATCACGCCTGGGAGACAGAGCAAGACTCCATCTCAAAAAAAAAAAAAAAAAAAAAAAAGCAGGCTGGATCCCTGGGTAAGGGATGGTTTGGCTCAGATGGTCCATTGCAGCCAAGGGCAGGGGTAGAGCAGAGGCCCCACCTCAGCTCAGGGCAGGGAACCCACAGCTGCTTTAGCCACCTCAATGAATACAGAGGTTTCTGGGGCCTGTGAAGGCTAAAAAATGAAAGGGGCAGGGAAGCATGCCCAATGTGCATTCTCCTGCTGCCTTCCCTTTGCCCATTTGATGCCCTCCACCTGGATCGCTGTTGGGATCCTGTATCTAAGCTCCTGGCTGTCCTTCAAGATTCATCTCAAGTCACTCCTTCAAGAAGGCTTTCCTGCCTGGAGGTGTTGCTTCCTCATGGAGGATCTTACCCTGTCATTTTCTGTGTCCCTGTTTGTGTCAAGAACAGGGACGCATCTGATTTATCCTGTATCCTGTGTGTATCCTGTGCACCTAAAATAGAAGAACCTTGGTAAATATTCAGCATTAAGTGCCCCGAGCCCTCTTTTACTAAGGACCTGCCAACATGGGCCCCATTCGCACTAACACCGTGAAGATGGCCCTTTTCTATACTCCGTCATAAAAAAGTACTACACGCACCCGGGCAGCAACTTCCACACAAACAAGCACATGTGAAAGGAGATCACCATTATTTCCAGCAAAAAGCTCCCCAGGCCTGGGTGCGGTGGCTTATTCCTGTAATCCCAGCACTTTGGGAGGCCAAGGTGGGCAGATTGCTTGAGCCTAGAAGTTTGAGACCAGCCTTGGCAATAGAGTGAGAACCCGTCTCTACAAAAAATACAAACACTAGTCTGGCATGATGGTGCACTCCTGTAGTCCCGGCTACTCGATAGGCTGAGATAGGAGGATGGCTTGAGCCCGAAAGGTGGAGGTTACAGTGAGTGGAGATAGCACCACTGCACTCCAGTCTGGGTGACAGAGCCAGTCCCTGTCTCAAAAAGGAAAAAAAAAAAAGCTCCCCAACAAGATAGCAGGCTAGAACATGCATGTGATGAAGGTGATTTGAAGGGCTCAGTGAGAGGTATCTCCATCAAGTTGCAGGAGGAGAAGAGAGAAAGGAGAGGTGATCATGTTCCTGAGGTCTCAGGCCTGGATCAGGAGATCACTGAAGTATTAACAGATCCTGATATTAAGGAAATGCTGATGTTTTTGGACTTTGGCAGTCTGTCCAACCTGCAGGTCACTCAGCCGACAGTGGGGATGAATTTCAAAACGCCATGTAGAGCTGTTTGAATCTTTTTGGGATACTGTAATATATTCAATAAACCTGGGACAACAGCAAAAAAAAAAAAAAAAAAAAGGCTCCAAGCAACGAGCAGTGTGTATGGGGCTGATAGGAGTGAGGAGAGGCGGTCGGACAGTTATGCCAGCCCCTATCGAGAGTCCCAGCAATACAAAGAACAGGAAGCCAGGGTTTGCTCCAGGATTTCCCCAGTGGACTACAACTCCTGGAAGACAGAGAAGTGGACTACAGCTCCCAGAAGGCTGCGCGACACACAGCCCCCACGGTGCTCTCGTGAGGCGTGACAGTCAGATTCCGCGGGAGGGCGGCAGAAATACCGCGATATTTGGGGTCGGCCCCGAGACGCGCCTGGCGCGGGTGAGCAGTGGAACGGGGCCGGGAAGCTGGGTTCTCGCGGCGGCGCGGGAGGAGAGGTTCGGGGAGCTGTGTCTGCGAGCGTGGGTCCGTGGCTGTCTGTGTGTGTCCTTACTTTCCCCTCTGTGGCCATGAAGCTGTGCTTGCGACTGTGCGTGGGTAGGCGGTTGTGCATGTGTGCGACCTCCGTTTCCCGGCTGTACGGGTGGGGCCGCCTGGAGCAGGAGGGACTCCAGAGCCCGGAGTGGAGGATTTGCATCTGTGCACGTCCAGCCCAACTTTGTGCTGCTCTGCGATTATTTGTCCAGCGTCGTTTAATCTAGTTTAAATGATGGCCGTGTCAGCTCGTCACACTTAGCGCTTACTCGGGCTGCCCAAAATACAAAGTGTATTTTAAAAGTTGGTAAAATTAAAAAAGGAAAGCCATGGGATATTAGAAGTAGCCCTAGGCCTGCCAAAAAGTGCAGAATGCCGTTTAAAAATTAGGCCAAATCTTGTCGAAAAAGAACTTCCTGCTGTCCTTGAAGTATTTGGAAGCAGGTGCTAGATGGTGAGCCGGAGAGGTTCCCAGGTTGGGGAAGTGGTGGGTGTCTTGGACCAGGGGTTTCCATCTCTCTCACAGTGGCTGGAAAGTAGCAATACGCAATCACTGCCTTTCTAGTAGCCCACGTGTGTGAGTGTGTGTGTTAGATACATTCATCCCTCAGTATCCGCAGGGGATTGCTGTATACTTTTTTTTTTTTTTTTTTGGTGCGAGACAGGATCTCATTCTGTGACCCAGGCTGGAGTGCAGTAGTGGGAACATAGCTCACCGCAGCCTCGACCTCTTGGGCTCAAGGGATTCTCTTGCCTCGGTCCCCTGTGTATCTGGAACCACAGGCATAAGCCACCACACCCGGCTAATTTTTATTTTATTTTATTTTTGTAGAGACAGGGTCTCACCATGTTGCCCAGGCTGGTCTCAAACTCCTGGCTCAAGCAATCCTCCTTCCTTGGCCTCTCAAAATGCTGGGATTACTGATGTGAGCCACCACATCAGCCTTCCCGTATACTCTTTTTTCTTTTTCTTTTTTTTTTTTTTTTTGAGTCAGGGTCTTACTCTGTTGCACAGGCTAGAGTGTAGTGGTGTGATCATAGCTCACTGCAACCTCGAACTCCCTGGGCTCACATGATCCTCCCACCTCAGCCTCCCAAGTAGCTGGGACTACAGGCCCAAGCTACCACGCCCCACCATATAATTTAAATCATCTCCAGATGACTTATAAAACCTGATACAGTGTAAATGCTATGTAAATAGTTACACACTTTTTTATTGTGGTACAATTTAATAATTATTATTAAATTATACAATATAAATTACAATAATAATTTATTATTATCATCATATTTTGAAACAGTCTCTGTCACCCAGGCTGGAGTGCAGTGGCAAAAACATGGCTCACTGCAGCCTTCTAGGCTCAAGTGATCCTCCTGCCTCAGCCTCCCAAGTAGTTGAGACCACAGGCATGTGCCACCACACCTAATTTGTAAATTTTTTGTAGCGCTGGGGTCTTGCTATGTTGCCTGGGCTCAAGCAGTCCCCCCACCTTGCCCTCTTAAATTGCTGGGATTACAGGTGTAAGCTGGAGCAGAACCCTGGGCGGCTGGTAGTGAGGGGCTTTGATGTTAGGCTAAAGGATTCGGGCTCATAATGGATCTTGGATCCCTGCCTACCCACCACCCACTTCCCTTGTTTGGTTCTGCTTTGTCTCAGGCTCAGTTCTCATCCTTCTTGTATTGAGCTTGAATGTATACCCTGTCTGGCCTTGCTTTCCTTGCTCCCGTCTTTAGTCTGTTCTGTGCCAGCTCCACCTTTGCCCATATAGGGACTGCCAGGTATCCCTGAAACCTAAAACTCTGCCCTGAATTAAACTCATCAGAGGAGACTTAAACGCACAAGCCGAGGCTCTTTGCGCTGTCTGTCCCTGTCTTTCTAGAGGATAGAGAAGCTGCCATTTTTCTGGCTGTGGCTTGCCTGCTTGGCTTGGTGCCCTGGGATCTTGAGGCTCAGTAATCACAGCCTGTAGCCCCATAATCTGCCTGCTTGCCAAGTCTTTTTGCTGCTCAGGAGTTCCTGTGAGTTCAGCAGAGCCTGGGGAAGTGAGGTACTGTCTCCAGCTACCCTTCCAGTGCAAATAGGTGACTCCAGCAGGATCTGGTTAGAGTAATAGACTTACTGGTTTGGAATTTGATCCTCTTTGCAAGCAAACAAAGGAATCCTGCCAGCCGTCACCCTTCCTGGAATTCTCAGGTTGAACTGATTTGACCTCGCCTCCAAATGTCGGTTAAATGATCCACTTTCTATTCCTCAAGTATATTAAACACACACATACACACACACACCCTCTTTTTTAGGAAGGTAGGTAGGTTTGATCCTTAGCACAGCTTTACTAAGCAGGCTAAGTACTATATTTCGGACTATAGTGCCTGCTGTGGGGAAGCAGTTGAAGTCACTAACACAGATTCCTGCCCCAAATTTAACTGATTGCTTTCTGTAACCTGTTTCCTAGGAATGAGATCAGCTTGATGTGGATGAGGTTCAGGGGCCTCAGAGATAAAATTTGGCTTCTGGTTTTGCAGGAATCTACCTATCCTGGCACCAGTTGGCTAGGGTGGGACAGGGTCAGGGTTTGAGATCTGGCAGGTAGGTTTCCCTGGAGAATAAACAACGTGCTCCCATCATCTACCAATGATGTGTTCTGGGAAGCAGCTGGCTGGTAGGCCCTCTGTACCTTGTCAGATGCTAACAGGGTTCCCCACTCCCTGGAGTAAACTGAGTTCTCCAACTCTGACCAAGCATTGCCCTGCAGTGGAGCAAACATTGAGATTACTGGCAAATCAAACTTTGGGTGATCTTGCCCTAGGGAACCAGCCTGTGGTTAACCCCTGCTGAGAAGTGGGATAATGCAGCCAAACATGATCCTCAGCCCACGTGGGTTGTGCCCAAGTACTGAAGGCAAATCCTGGGCAGAGAGGCTAGAGAGCCAAGGGGCCTGTGAATGAAGAGGAGACAGGCCCCTGTGGATGCTCAGCCATGGAGGTAGCCATTGGGCGACTCACCAGCATTGCTTCCTGGGCAGCTGCCTGGGTTTCCCTTGCCCTGCTGGTTCTTTTTTAAGTGTATCTTCTAGGACCTTCTGTCTTGTACGGAGAGGCCCTTACTGCTCTCTTTCATGTATCGAGTCAAAGTTTCTGCTGGAAGGAGCTTCAGAGATCATCTGGTCCTACCTCTTCATTTTTCTGATGAAGGGACAGGTCCAGGGAGGGAATGACCCTGGACCAAGGTCACTCCAGGTCAGGAGCACACCATGGTCAGGGCCCAGGGCTTCTAATTCACAGGCTGGGTATCTGTCTTCTGCCCCACACTGCCTTGGAGGGTATAGTTATTCATTCAGCACATGTTCAGGACTGCCAGCTAGTGGACTGCTGGTTGGCAATTAGACTTGGTCACACATTCAGGGAGCTTGCTGGTGGAGGGAGAGGCAAGGAAACTGATGTGTAAATTGAGTCTGTGATCACCAAAAAGGTACATCCCAGGGAAGGACTGGTCTCAGATAATTTCAGACAGGTGTGATTCCTGTCTTCTCGAACTCAACCTACAGATTCCCCAGAGGCAGCTACTGTGTTTTCCACAATTCCTTTGCATGGTGTTCAGTGTAATCGGTCCTCAGTGATGGTTGCTGATGAAGCATGTTCTGCTGGCCCAACCTGCAGCGTGTAGGTTTTGGTGTCCATCAGCCATATTATCAAGAGCACTCACTTCTAGCAACGTCTGAGAGTCAGAGGAAGAAGCAAACCAGCTGGTCTCCTGGGGTGGCCTGCATCCTCTTTATGCTGGTTTCTTCTTGGGCTTTGATTTGTACGGTGGTGCCCATCTTGATTAACAAACAGGGACAGAGAGGCAAATCTCCTGGCTCCCTGGAGCACCCAAACCTCCTTGTTGCCCAGGGTTCCACCGCATGAGCATCTTTGGAACCCATCCTCTCCTAGTCCAGTCTCTCCATTAGCCCAGTCCACTGCAGCAGCTCCTCTCACCCTCCAGTCTCTCCATTAGCAGGGTCCCTTTGACACTATCACCAGGTGTCAGCACCATCTTTCTAAAACCGAAACTCCTCACCCTGGCCCTCGCTGCCCATGGCATTCTGGCCTCACCCCGACTTTCAGCCTCACCTCCTACCCCTCCACCACCCCACATCACATTCCGGCTTCACTACTAAGGTACTCCCTGTTCCCCAACCTGCCGCACTCCTTCAGGACTTTCAGCTTTGCAAGATTGTACCTTCTTTTGAAGTGATTTCTTCCCATCTCTGAAAAACAAACTCGTCCTTCAGGACTCAACCCTAACATCATCTTTTCTGGGATGCAGCCTCTGACTTCCAGAGATGGTCACTCTGAGCAGCCACGGCACCTGGTACAGCCCTTCCCCCACAGCACTGCAACATTCCCTTGTGACTGACTGGCCCAGGTGTGGGGATGGCATCTCACTTTCTTTTCAAACTGTGTGCTCCCTGAAGCCGCGCGGGACTGCTGATCCCTTTAGCTGCCTCAGCCTCTGGCCTGGGGCCTAACACGTGGTGCTGCATACATTCTGGTCAGGTATATGAATGAAGAGGGTGGCCCTTGTTCTGCTTTTAGATCCTAAATCCTGACAGCTTTATGGAGCCCAGGCCTGGCAGGCTCCCAGAACTTGAAGCCACCAGACCCCACATGGAACCAAAGGCCTCCTGTCCAACTGCTGCACCCTTGGTGGAGAGAAAATTCCATGTTCTTGTGGGTGTCACGGGGAGTGTTGCAGCCCTGAAGTTGCCTCTTCTGGTGTCAAAGCTTTTGGACATTCCTGGGGTGAGTATCCTCACCAGACAAGCATGGCAGCCTCCGGCATGGGAGGCCAGTGCTCCTGGGGACGGCCCATTGTTCTGCAGTGCATGCAATTTTCTTTTTCTTTATCATGTTAATCATGCTTGTGGAGGTCCTGTGTGGGTAGTGCTCTGTGGAGGATTCAGGAGACAGAGACCAGTGTCCAGTGTAACCAGGGGCTAGATTAGATAGTACAGACAGAGCCTGAGGGGAGGCTGGGAAGGGACCCGGTGAATGGAGGGTTTGGGCTCCCATACATTAACCCTGAGAATCTGTGAAGTCCTGTGTGGGAGGAGGGCTGGTTGGAGAAGTGCAACAAGTTCTTAGTATCCATTCCTGCCTTGGGCTCCCCCACCCCCACTTTCATTCCATCTTGAACACTGCGGCAGTGTTCTCCCTCCTTGTGAGACCCCATGGTTGTCCTGTCAGTCAAATGCTCTGAAACCCCATTGCCTGAAGCTCTAGGTTCAAACTTTGCTCCTTCAGGCGTTCAGAGATGCCCCAGGGGCCCCCAACTGTGTGCTGGGGTCAGGGACTCTAGTCCCCGTCCTTGGCCAGACCCTCAACTTGGATCTGTTTTCTATATTGGATCTATTTTCTTTGGGTGCAGAAGTTCAAGGCTTTAAACAGCGTGAAATCTAACAGGCAGTGGCCCCACTTCCTATGTTCCGCCTCCAGGGCCCTTTGTTGGTCTGTCTTACCTCCTTGGTCTTTGCGTGGCTGGGCCCTGCTGGGCCGGCTGCCCTCTCTGCTCCTCTCCCGCCTTTTCACATTCTGTGCAAAGCCTTCCCTGACTGCCCCAGCCCAGTCCCTGTGGTTTTGGCCCCTTCTTTTAAACTCATTTGACATAGAACTATAGGTTGCCTTAGACACTGCTAATGTTACTGGCCCCTAGTTTTGGTGGGGTCTTGTGAAGTTGCTGGGCCCCAGGCCTGGCTTTTCCTTCTCTTGTATCAGCTGAGCACCCAAGGTGCAGTGGCCCAGGCAGCCATATCTGGCATGTCCAGCAGGGGGCGGTGCTTACTCACAGTGGTCCCATCAGCTGGGGCTGGTGGTCCCATCAGCTGGGGCTGGGCTGGGAAGTGTTTCACTTTTTTACTTTCCACCAACTTCCACCCAGAAAGTCACCCCGTCACCCCACCCCCAGGGCTGGGATAAGCCATGAAGCTGCCAGCCAGGGATGACAGCCGGCCAGAGTGGGGGAGGGAGGAGAGTCTCGTGGCACTCTGAGACTGGGTGCTGCACTTTTAGGGTAGTACTACTTAGGCCCAGCCACCCCCTGTGTACCCAGAACCATTGGTAGGAGCTGGCCAGCTAGAGCCGTGAGGGCGGGAGGCCTGGAAGGGTTTGCAGCAGTGAGAGCCTCTGCCACCACCCCCTGGGGAGGGAGGGAGCCATGCAGTTCCCTTTTCCCATAGCCCCAGAGCAAGTGAGTTTCCGGACTAGGGGTGGATAGGGGCGGGGAGTCCTATCCCAGGAAACAGATGGGCAGCCTCAGAACGGAGGGAAATGGCAACCCCACCGCTTCCTCCCATCCCACGCAGCCAGCGTTTGGCTGGGGGGCGGTGTGTGGAAAGGGTTGCCTGGAGCGGGGAGGCGATCGAGCCCACCCCAGGGCTTTTTAGCCTGGGCCCCGTGGGAGGGCAGGCCATGTCTGGAACAGGACTTGGCTTCCCCTCTCTGGTTGGAGTTGACGCCAAAAGTGAGGCAGCCAGAGGGCACTGAACTGGGAGGGAAGGCTCCCGGACTCAGCCTCTTGGAGCCTGCCTTTCCCATTTGAAAATAAGGCTGATTCCTGCTACCCATCCCCCAGGCTCTTGTCAGGCTCCCTGAGATGTTGGCTGGGGTGGGAGGGGTCACAGATGAAATAGTCCTGTGCCAGTGACTTGGTGCAGAGCCTGGCATGTTGAAGCACTTGGTTGTGTGTGTTTGCTGGCCATCACCGTGTCCTTTCCCCTTGTTCATGTCCTTTGGGCCAGCCACATGGTGTGGGGCAGCCCCACTGGGAAGAGCCATGGAAGCCACAGTTCACCTGCACTTGTGGAGGGCCCATGCCTTTCATCTGCAGGGAGACAGCTCTCCAAGCCTGGCTTTGCTTATTGGGGCCTTCCTGAGGTGTGGGATCCAAAGGTAATCCCTGGATTGCCTTGTGTTGGCCCCAGTGGTGGCGTCTACCCCTGCACACTCCTCTGGATTTCCTGATGGCCCTGATCTCCACACTGCCTCCTGCTGGATCTCCTGCAGGAGCATCATTGTCCCTTGGAGCAGTCACTTTCAGCTCTTCGCCTGCCGAGTTGTGGGTTCGCGTGCTCAAGGCTTTCTGGAACTACCTTAGGTACCTCCAGATTTGGTCTAGCACATGAACAGCTGGGGTGTGGGCTGCAGGGAGCTGGGGGATTCTACAGATCTGGCCCATCACTGTTTCTGATTGACCAGCATGTCCAGACATCCCGGGAAAGCCGCTAACCTCAAGGTAGCCAAATCAGGGAGACTGTGAGGGGTGCTGGAGAGACATGGATTAGGCACAAGCCACACACACCAGCACGTTGGGGAGAGTAGTCACTAGCAGAGACGACCTTGAGTATGTTGGGGCAGATGGGCAACCGTGTCACAAGAGAGGCAGCTGAGCACATTTCTGATGCTGGGACACTGGGCAAGTCAGTTCTTTTTGGCCATAGGGAAGGACGGGCAGGTTCTCAAATGATCCATCTCCAGGGTCTCTTCTGGCACTGGTGTTAGAATATTCTAGATGTGAGGGCAAAAAGGACTAGGACCCAAAGGCAGCCTGAGAGAAGGTCCTGGGGCCCAGGAACTTCAGGGGGATGGGG
Source organism: Theropithecus gelada (assembly GCF_003255815.1). Lineage (NCBI taxonomy): Eukaryota > Metazoa > Chordata > Mammalia > Primates > Cercopithecidae > Theropithecus > Theropithecus gelada. The sequence continues at coordinate 50,719,495 of NC_037674.1, forward strand.
GGTTTTGTAGTTCCATAGTTGTCATGTAATTGAGTGGCAGCAAAATCTGGTTTGTCAGCTCAGGCAGTTTCTTCCCTGGGGTTGGCAGCCTGGCCCGTGCAGGGGAGCAAAAATGGCTTTCCTCCATCTTGCTAGGCTGCTTGGCTGGGCTATGAGTTCAACTGACTTATAAACAAAATTAACAGGACTGGGTGCAGTGGCTCACTTTGGGAGGCTGAGGTGGGCGGATCACTTGAGGCCAGTTCAAGACCAGTCTAGCCAACATGGTAAAACCCCAACTCTACTAAAAATACAAAAATTACGTGGGTGTGGTGGGCGCCTGTAATCCCAGCTACTCGGGAGGCTGAGGCAGGAGAATCGCTTGAACCCGGAAAGCAGAGGTTGCAGTGAGCTGAGATTGTGCCACTGTACTCTATTCTGGGTGACAGAGCAAGACTCCACCTCAAAACAATAACAACAACAAAAAACAAGATCAATAGGAGAAAACCATATTTAATTACATAATCTGCACGTGGGTGTACCACAAAATATGAGATTCCCAGAAGGGTGAGATGACTGAAGCCTGTATAGCAGCCTGAGTTACAGAAGGAAAAAGGGGCTTGGGGCTTCTGGGGGTGGTGGCGACACAAGTTATGGGAGGGTGAGGGGAGGAATTGTACAGTGAATAAACGTCTTGTTAGGCAGATAAAAACTTCTCAGATAATGAAAGATGCCTCAGCAGATTGTCAATAAGTCAGTCTTCCCTTCTCAGGAAGGGGGACTCAGGACAAGGGGCATCCCTCTTTAGGCAGATAAGAGAAGTTCAGAGAAAGTTCCTCCCTGCATCTGTTTTTTCCCAAGTGTCTTCAGGTTTGAAATAATCAGCATACCAAAGCCACATATTATGGGATGGCATTTCCTGAACTCCTTCATCCACACCCTTTAAACTTGGGAGGAGAAGGCAGATATCGCCCTAGCTTTTGCCAGGGCAGGTGTCAGCAGAATTCAGAGCCAAAAGGGGATTTCTAAAGATAGAGAAAACCCCCGACTCAAGGAGTCAGCAGGCCTCGGGCTCAGAGGAGGATACATTTCTAGGGTGTCCGTCGGGACATCCAGGTCTGTTGAGGGTGACGAAAAGAAGGCTCTGCTCATAGGTAGTGTGGAGTAAATTCTGACTTTCTGGAGGACCACATGACAGTATTGAGAGAAATTAAACATGTTCATAGCCCTTGATTTACCCACAGGATTAAACCCTGTGGGGTGTATTTACAAAATAAAAGGATGTTCATTATAGCATTATTTATAATTTCAAAGCAAAACTGGAAGCAAACAAAATGTCCAGCAGTAGAGAGCTGTGGTACCCTTATGATTTATGGGACAATCTCTCAGTGGATTACTTGGCAATGTTTCAGAAAAATGGGGTGGCTCTCTCTGTGCTAGTGGGAGCAATCCTCAAGATAGAAGCGGAATAAGCAAGGTGTAGGAGCTAGTGAACTGGACCCCCAGGCCAAATTTGGCTCAATGCCTGTTTTTGTATAGCCTCCAGCTAAGAATGATTTTTACATTTTAATTTTTATTATTTATTTTTGAGACAGGGTCTTGTTCTCTTGCTCAGACTGGAGTGCAGTGGTGTGACCACCACTCACTACAACCTCGACCCCCCAGGCTCAAGCAATCCTCCCACCTCAGCCTCCCAAATAGCTGGGAGTGCAGGTGTGCCATCACACTCCACTAACTTTTTTGCATTTTTTTGTAGATACAGGATTTCGCGATGTTGCACAGGCTGGTCTCAAACTCCTGGGCTCAAGTGATCTATCTGCCTCCACTTCTCAAAGTGCTGGGATTACAAGCATGTGCCACTGTGCCCAGCCTGATTTTTACATTTTTAAATGGTTGAATCAGAAGAAAAATAGTATTTTGTGACTCATAGAAAAAGTGATATGAAATTCAGATTTCAGGTCCAAGACAATTTACTGGAACACAGCCATACCCATTCATTTACGTATTGCCTATGACTGCATTCGTGCTACTACAGAGTTGAATCTTGCAACAAAGCCTAAAATATCATCTGGCCCTTTATAGAGAAGGTTTGCTGACCCCTGGTACGCAGCCTGATTCCTTCTGTGTGTGTTTTTTTTTTTTTTGAGACGGAGTCTTGCTCTGTCGCCCGGGCTGGAGTGCAGTGGCGCAATCTCGGCTCACTGCAAGCTCTGCCTCCTGGGTTCACACCATTCTCCTGCCTCAGCCTCCCGAGTAGCAGGGACTACAGGTGCACACCTCCACGCCTAGCTAATTTTTTTGTATTTTTAGTAGAGACGGGGTTTCACTGTGTTAGCCAGGATGGTCTCGATCTCCTGACTTCGTGATCTGCCCGCCTTGGCCTCCCAAAGTGCTGGGATTACAGGCGTGAGTCACCGCACCCGGCCTCTATGTGTTCTTATACTGACTTACTGCGCACAGTTTTTTCCTCTGGAGGTGGTTACTCTTGTGGAGGGGGACCGGTAGAGGAAGGGAAACTTGGATTTTTCATTTTGTATCATTCTGTTCAGTTTTAATTTTCTAACCTATGTGTATATTTGTGAGTGTGTGTGTGTGTGTGTTTTTTGTTTTTTGTTTTTTTTTTTTTTTTTAGTCAGTGGGGCTTTTGGTGGGAATATTGTGGAACATTCTTGGTAACTTTGTGCTTTTTTTTTTTTTTTTTTTTTAAAGTGCTCACTGAGGAAAGAGCAGACAACATAAGGCCTGGTTTGATGATTTCCTTTTTGTTCTGGGTGGGGGCCACCTGCCCGTTCTGTGTCCTGATGTGGAAACTCTGAGACCTTTATTTGTGTCTCCACCTGCTTGGCTGGCTCCTTCCTCCTCTGGCCTGCAGCCCTGTCGCCTGCTCCCCTAGGGACAGAGCTCTGTCGGCCGCTGGTCAGAGGGTCCTGCACCCCAGGGTCCTTCCCTGATTGCCCAGAACAACGTCCCTGTGCAGGGCCTCCATAGACCACCTCTCTGGTTTCCTTCTGGAGAATTTTCTGGAGTTGGGGAAGCACACAGAAGGGTTGGCATGAGAAGCTGGCACAACCAGAACACCAGCTCCCCCAGGGGCAGATGAGAGAGCGGCTGTTTCCTGCAGAGCCAGGTGGGAAAGGGTCAGGGTCACAGAAGGGCTGGGGTGGCACAGTGAACTGGATGGACCCCTACCATGTGGTCTAAATGGCTCATGCATGGGTCATAAGAGGAAACCAGGGACAGAGGAAGAAGGGCTTGCCCACGGCCTTCCAGGGAATAAGTGAGTTAGCAGAACTGCGGGCTTGAGGCCAGGTTTTCTGGGTCCTATCAGTGAGTGAATTGAGGAGCTCAGACTTGGAGCTCATTCTCTGCTCAAGCTCACCAGTGCTTGAGGATGGTGGAATTTGTGGGTTCCTATCTTGGTCTGCCTTGCAGTTAGGAGTTACCTGTACCCCACCTATCTGTTAGACTGAGCTGCAGCAGAGGGTAGAGCTTGGATCTTATCAGCCCTGCCCCCACCATATAAGAGGCTTAGTAAATGTTTGCCGAGTAGAGGCATCATCATAAGCCATGGAACCCACGGAGCCAACCGGAACTCCCTTGGGGGTTTTGTTAAGGAGGCCAGCCACCTCCTTCACAGCTCCCGTGCCTCATGTGCCAACTGCACTGGGCCCCAATAATCCTTTGTCCTAGAATGTACCTGCCACTCCCATGCTCAGGTTAGTGTTACTTCTTGGCTGGCCGCTAGGTCCTGGGCACAGATCTGGAGCATGCCAGCGTCAACACTGGTAGACCCAATGTCAGGGTCCTCTGCTGTGCATCCTGGTCCTAAGGACTGGGCCACCAAAGCCCTGGGTTCCTTGCCTTGTCACAGCTTAAGTGCAGGGCTACCACTTCCTCTTTAGAATCCTCCTTTGTCTCCAATGGAGGCATCATCACGCCCTACTAGAAACACCTGCTCTCCAGCCACTCAACTGCTGGTTCCACTTGGGCTCTTCTCCTTTTCTTGTATATGCCAGAGCTGTGCTATCTGATATATTTAAATTTTCTTGTATATTCCAGAGCTGTGCTATCCGATAAATGTAAATTTGAATGTGGCAGCTGCTTGCCACATTCAAATTTAAATTAATTAGAATTTAATAAAAAATTCAGTTCTTCAGTCACAGCAGCCACACCTCAGGTGCTCAGTGGCCACACATGGCCAGTGCTGCCCCACCGTACGGCACATGTAGGGCCGTTCCCATCATTGCAGAGATGGAAATGCTCTTCATGGATAATGCTGTAGAGTTGTGGTTCTCAATGGGGGCAATTTTCCTTCCCAGGGCACATTGGATAATGTCCAGAGGCATTTTTAGTTGTCCTAACTTAGGGGTGGTGGTGCTACTAGCTCTTGGTTCTAGTGGGTAGAGGCCAGGAATGGGCTTGGCAGTGGAGACTCAGGCCACGGGATTTGTCTCATCCCGTGGCTGCGAAGTGCCTCTCCACGGGTTCCTTTGATAATCTGCCCCAGAAGTAGCCTGGCCACACTAAGGGCCTGAAGTAGAAACAGGAGGTATCACTCTAAATCCTGATTCCATTTCTCCTGACCAAACCCAAATCAGGATTCCTGATGTCTCTTCAGCAAAGAAAAGGAAACCAGACTTGCCAACTGGTTTCGGGAAGGAATCTCTATACATGCTAAATAAAATGCAGGCAGCTTATGTAATAGGGTCTGTCCTAGCCTCAGTCACATACACAAAGAGATTCAGCTTAAGAATATTAGCTGTAAAAACTTTTCTCAGGTAGGCCGAGCATGGTGGCTCACGCCTGTAATCCCAGCACTTTGGGAGGTTGAGGTGGGCGGATCACCTGAGGCCAGGACTTTGAGATCAGCCTGGCCAACACAGTGAAACGCTGTTTCTATTAGAAATATAAAAATTAGCTGGGCATGGTGGTGCACAACTGTAATTCCAGCTACTTGGGAGGCTGAGGCAGGAGAATCTCTGGAACACAGGAGGCGGAGGTTGCAGTGAGCCAAGATAGTGCCACTGCACTCCAGCCTGGGCAATAGAGCAAGACACTGTCTCAAAAACAAAAAAAAAGAGGAAAAAACTTGTTTCTAAGTGATGTCAGCAGGGGACCAAGCCAGGAGCTACCTTTCAGGAATTCTGTAGCATATGGGAGATTCTTTTTTAATGCCCAGCCCTGCTTCTACCAGGACCCACAAAGGTGTAAGAGAAAGCCAAGGAAGGCTCCTGCCCTCAGGGAGTTTCTGCCCTGCCAGGGTTCCTTGGCATTTGCTGGGAAGAGGTCAAGGTACATGAGTAAATGGTCAGAATTATTTAGTATTATAGAAGGTAACACATGCCTTTTTTTTTTTTTTTTTTTTAAAGTGTGTACAGACCCAGGGCCCAGCCCTTGGCTCCCAGGACCTTTTGGTGGAGTGAATGAAAATAAAAGAACAAAGCCCATAGGGCTGATGAATCAGATCAAGTGACATCCCTCTAAAACCAGAAAAACTAGTCTGGGCCTGCTAGACAACACTGGGGTCAGTCAGGGTCACCTCCAAGGAGAGTCAGCTGCTTCAGTGGGTCAGAGGTGGGGCATCAGGAAGGACCCGCCCATCACATACACTTCACATTACTCCTTAGTGAAGACCTTGACCCCAGGAGGCTCCCTAACAATGTGACTATGTAACCTGGGAGGGTGGCTAGAGAGTGGAGCCTCTGAGAGGTAAGGCAAAGAGCTTAGAGGGAAGATCTCAAGCAGGGTGAGAGGCTTAACAGGACCCGGGTTGGAGCTCCCCAGGGGACAGTGGGGGCTTAAAGGCTCTGAGACCTTGACGGTGTAGGGAAGGAAGAAAGGGTAGAGCTGAGAGGGAGGAGAGAACACCCTGAGTCAAGGGCATTACCTATTTGGGGATTTTTTTTTTTTTTTTAGGTTTTTATTGATTGATGATTGATTGATTATATTTTTTTTGTAGAGAAGAGGTTTTGCCCTGTTGCCCAGTCTCATCCCAAACTTCTGAACTCAAGCAGTCCGCCCACCTCTGCCTCCCAAAGTGCTGGGATGACAGGAATGAGCCACCATGCCTGGCGCCCAATTTGGGGATGATTCTGAAGTCTAGCACTAGGCAAGGTCCTCTGCTTTGCGAACTGGAAGATGGTTTTGGGAGTTGGGGAGAGTGGAGGACCTAGATCTTCAGGAAGTAGCTTTCCAAATTTCAGAATAGAGGCGATGAACCCGATGAACCTGGGACGTTCTTTTTTTTTTTTTTTTGAGATGGAGTCTCACTGTGTCTCCCAGACTGGAGTGCAGTGGCGCGATCTCGGCTGGGCTCACTGCAAGCTCCGCCTCCCAGGTTCACGCCATTCTCCTGCCTCAGCCTCCCGAGTAGCTGGGACTACAGGCGCCCGCTATCACACCCGGCTAATTTTTTGTATTTTTAGTAGAGACGGGGTTTCACTGTGTTAGCCAGGATGGTCTCGATCTCCTGACCTCGTGATCCACCCACCTCGACCTCCCAAAGTGCTGGGATTACAGGCGTGAGCCACCGCGCCCGGCCACCTGGGATGTTCTTAAGTAGCAAATAGTTCAGGATGGTTAGGAAGCTCTTAGAAATGAAAGATGGGGGTCCCATGAGCAGAAGCAGGCAGTGTCTCAGCAGAGATGTGCTCTCTGGCTACCTGAAACCTTCTGTTGAAGGAGTTGGAAAACAAGTGGAAGGGAGGACATGTAACTAGAGATGAAGGAAGAGTGTGGTCCAGAGCCCCCCCGGGTGAACTGAAGCTTGTGGCAAAACTCAGGAGGCTTGAGAGGGCTGTTTTATGTATTTGGAAGAAGAACAATGAAGCAGTGTCTGGTGCTGGAGGTCAGTGGTAACATTAGCAGAGGACAAGAAGAAATGGGAGGGGCTGGGCGCAGTGGCTCACTCCTGTAATCCCAGCACTTTGGGAGGCAGAGACAGGTGGATTGCCCTAGCTCTGGAGTTCAAGACCAGCCTGGCCAACATGGTGAAATCCTGTCTCTAGTAAAAATACAAAAATTAGCTGGGCATGCTGGTGCACATCTGTAATCCCAGCTACGTGGGAGGCTGAGGCAGGAGAATCCCTTGAACCCGGGAGGTTGCAGTGAGCCGAGATTGCACCACTGCACTCCAGCCTAGGTGACAAAGTGAGTCTCTCTCTCTTTTTTTTTTTTTTAACAAAAAGAAATGGATTCTTTGATCTCATTTTGTTCATTTTCTCTTTTGAGCTTGTAGTGGTAGGAGGGACCTGAACTGAGGGTGGGTGATTCATCTCCTGTCCTGGGAAAGTTCTCTCCTGGGGTGCTAGGGAACTGTGGTTGGTGACCTACAGGAAGTGTGGGAAATGTCAAAAGAGGTCAGGGGCAGGAGATGGCTAATGTCCATTTATCAAAAGGTGAAGGAGGTGAGCTCTGCAAATTGCTACAGATGAGGCTTGTAAATGCTAAGAAAAGCTAGATTGGGATCACTAGGAACAAGGCATATTGATTTTAGTTTATGTTTTGGATAGTAGCAAAGTATTTTTTGATTTAGATGAAGCCTTTGATGGAATCCTAGGACCTCTCCCTAGACTGCCTGGGGATGTTGTCAGCATGTTATAACCAGTGAAAGATCCAACTTGGAAACAGTTTCTTCTTGGTTCTTTCTCACCCCTTGCTCTGCTGCCACACCCACTTCTGTGGACCTTGTGAATGGCCTCTGCCCTTGACTTTGTTCTGTTCATAATTTGGATTAGTGTCTCTGGGGGCTACTGATGGTGGTGCTGGCTGAGAGGAGGAGCAACAGGATTGAGCTCTCAGGAGCTCTCTGTAGGCTGAGCAAACAGCAGGCCAACTCTGATAAGGGGAAATTTGCCAGGGACATGTGAGGGACTGCATTTGGGACCAGAAAAATAACTGCTCAGATACAGCCTGGCGCTTGCGCCTAGTAGCAGCATGAATGAGAAGAATTTTTTTGAGTTTTTGCTGATTGCAAACTCCATACATCAGCAGGGGGATGTGGCCACCAGAAGAGCTGCTGTGGGTTCAGGCTGCATCGATAGACATGATGCTCTGGTTTCTTCATGAACCTAACAGTGGGGATGCCTTCTCCCACCCCTGCAGGCAGAGTAAATGGCTCTCACCTGTGGGTTCTTCACTTCTGGAAAATTTAATTTATTTTTAACTTTTTTTGTAATTATCTCCTGTCTATTTTTCTGTTCTCTCTGGAACTCTTTAATCATCAAAATTTTTAACCTAATGAGTTTAGATTTTCTCATCTTTTTTCTACTATTATCCATCTTTTTTTTTCTCCTTTCTGGAAGATTTCTTTTAAACTTGTGTTGAATTTTTTATCTCACTGTTTATAATGTTAATTTCTAAGAGTTCTTTTTTGTTCCTTGAATATTCATCTTAAAAAGTTATGTTCTTGTTTTTTGGGTGTAATCTCTCATTTTTAAATTTTCTTCTCCCTCCATTGCCTCTGGGTTTCTATTTTCTGTTTGTGTAATCTCTTTCTTGCTAGAGGGCTCTCCTCAAATACCTGATACTCCTTGGCTGTTCTTATTTGGGTGCCAAAAGCTGATTGGAAACTGTCTTCACTGCCAGGGTACTCATCTGGTATTGAAATGTTTTGTTGGTGGACCTCTGAATTCCATATCTGAAGGTTTCCTTCCCTACCACATCTCCCTACTCCCAGGGTTATTTGTTTTTTCCAGACCAGTAGTCTCCTGCCTGGTTGACCTAGCATTCTTAGGGTCAAGTAGGGGAAGCAGGCTTGTGTCTCTCTGTTTGGTCTATAGATACTCACTTCTGCTCCAAGACTCCTTTGTCCTCTGTTGTGCTAACTCTTCAAGGATAGTATGTCTGGCTGCCTGGGGTGGGAAGAAGAGCTGGGGGGACTTTAGCTGTTCCTTCTAACAGGTCAGGAACCAGTCCTTTTGTATTCAGCTGTCTGCCTCGTGCTCACCTTTGTGGTACTCACTTCCTCAAGTCCTAGGCTCCTGGGTTCTAATTGGCTTGTGTCTCAGTTACTGTGTAGGCTTTGGATATTTTCTTTTCTCATCTAATCTAATCTGATCTAATCTAATCTAATCTAATTAATCTAATCTAGTCTAATCTTTTAGGATCTGCTCTGCTAGTGCTTCCTTTCACTTCCATCTTCTGAAAGCTCATTGGCACGTCTTAACTGCTGTTGGTGGTTGTTCCTCTTCTTTTTTTCTTGGGAGTTTCTTTCTTTCTTTTTTTCTTTTCTTTCTTTTTGAGACGGAGTTTAGCTCTTGTTGCCCAGGCTGGAGTGCAATGGCGCGATCTCGGCTCACTGCAACCTCCACCTCCCAGGTTCAAGCGATTCTCCTGCCTTGGCCTCCCGAGTAGCTGGGATTACAGGCATGCGCCACCACATCCAGCTAATTTTGTATTTTTAGTAGAGACGGGGTTTCTCCCTGTTGGTCAGGCTGGTCTCAACCTCCGCACCTCAGGTGATCCGCCCGCCTCAGGCTCCCAAAGTGTTGGGATTACAGGCATGAGCCACTACGCCAGCAGTTCCCTTCCCTTCCCTCCCTTCCCCTCCCCTCCCCTCCCCTCCCCTCCCTTCCCTTCCCTTTCCCTCCCCTCCCCTCCCCTTCTCTTCGACAAGGTCTCACTTTGTCACCCAGGCGGGAGTACAGTGGCATGATCTTGGCTCACTGCAGCCTCGACTTCTTGGGCTCAAGTGATCCTCCCACCTTGGCCTCCAGAGTAGCTGGGACTATAGGTGTGCACCACCATGCTGGCTAATTTTTTTGTATTAAGGATATAGTTTCACCATGTTGGTCTTGAACTCCTGTCCTCAAGCAATCTGCCTGCCTCAGTCTCCCAAAGTGCTGGGATTACAGACGTGAGCCACTGAGTTTAGATCTTTTCTAAAAAATTACTTTGCTTTTATTTTAGTGGGTTTCTGGGAGGGAGCAGAGTTTATCTTATTTAACTAAAAGCTTTTTCTTCTGTTTAACCTTTATATGTTCTTTTGCTTTAAATATATCTTTTTAGACAACATATTGATGGATTAAACAACATCCAAGATGAGAATCTGAATTTTAATCAAGGAGATAAGCCTGTTATATATTTACTATAATTATTATTATGTTAGAATTAACCTACGCTGTCTTATTTAATGCTTGCTTGCCTTTTTTTTTTTTTGAGATAGGGTCTCTCCCTGTCACTCAGACTGGAGTGTAGTAACTTGATCTCTGCTCACTACAGCCTCTGCCTTCCCAGGCTCAAGGGGGTCTGGTCTGCCCACTTCAGCCTCCCGAAGGTAGCTGGGACTGCAGGTGCACACCACCATGCCTGGCTAATTTTTGTATTTTTTGTAGAGATGGGGTCTTACCATGTTGCCCAGGCTGGTGTTGAACTCTTGGGCTCAAGCAGTCTGCCCGTCTTGGCCTTCCAAAGTGCTGGGATTACAGGCATGAGCGTAATCCCATTACTGCTCCCGGCCAAATGGTTTATCATACGTTCTCTCTGCTTCTTTTTCTCCTTTTGTATCCTTTATGTGTAGATTGAATTTCTGTGGGTTTGAAAGGTATAGGTTATTCTTCTTATGGTTACCCTGACTTATTATGCCCTCTCCTTTACCTTATCACTACCTTGTGTCTTCCCCACGAAAGAGACAGGCCTTCAGCATGGCCCCGCCCTGCCCTGCCCTGCTCTCCCCACCTGTACTGGCCCAGTGGCATCTCTAGGACTGGGTTCCGGGGAGGGATAAGGCAGCCCTCCCTTGCCATCTCACTCAGAACTGGGCAACGCTTGTTCAGGGTCATCCTAGGGGGACTCCAGCATTCAGTCGGGGTTTGGTTTAATGACCTCTAGGCCGGGCATGGTGGTTCATGCTTGTAATCCTAGCACTTTGGGAGGCAAGGTGGGTGGATTCCTTGAGCCTAGGAGTTTGAGACCATCCTGGGCAACATGGTGAAACACTGTCTCTACCGAAAATACAAAAAATTAACTGGGCATGGTGACATGCACCTGTAGTCCCAGCTACTCGAGAGGCTGAGATGGGAGGATCACCTGAGCCCAGGGAGGTTGAGACTGCAGTGAGCCATGATCACGCAACTGCACTGTATCCTGAGCAATGGAGTAAGACCCTGTCTGTAAATAAATAAGTGACGGACCTCTGAAAAGGTCCCTGAGGATTTTTGTGCAGGTTCTGGGCATGGTAGATCCTAAGGGGGAGTGAGATGGAGAATGGACAAGTTAATAGAACTCAGAACCCCAGACTTTCTGAAGTTCTTCCTTAGTCTTCTTCTCTGAGACTTCTACTCCTTGGTCCTAGCTTTTTTCCTAGGTGCCGTGCCAATGTGTCACTCACTCCGTCCTGTACAATATACAGGAAGCAAGCGAGGAGGGGGTGCCTCAGAGAGACAGTAGGGAAGAATGAGGACAAGGTGAAATTGGCATGGGCACGCTCTACAGAGCGAGAGGCAGGCCTTAGGGCACCACGTCGCTCTCAAGTAGGAATGTGTGTCCAGCAGCGCCGAGCCTTCAGCTTTTCACAAGAACTGAGGAAATTGAATTTTCTATGCGAAATCTCCCAACTTGGACATGTTGGCTCAAAAATGTTAATGATCTTGTATAGGCCAAACAGCATGTCTGTAGGCTGGGTCTGGCCCAGACATGGCCCACGACTATAGCTCTGGCTGCTCGATGGTTCTGTCCTTGCCACCCTTGACTTTTCTTTTTTCTGGATAAATGTCCAGAGAAACAAATGTCCTCTCCTGACTCATTGGTTTCCCCCAAAGATGTGGTTTCCTACACTCCCCTCTCCCTACCAGCTACTTCTTCTGGGCCCCTGTACTTTGCCAGCTTGTTAGTCTAAAATCTTGTTTTACAGGCTGGGTGCGGTGGCTCACACCTGTAATCGTAGCACTTTGGGAGACTGGGGTGGGCTCACACCTGTAATCGTAGCACTTTGGGAGACTGGGGTGGGTGGATCACCTGAGGTCAGGAGTTTGAGACCAGCCTGGCCAACATGGTGAAAAACCTCGTCTCTACTAAAAACACAAAAATTAGCTGGATGTGGTGGCGTGCACCTGTAATCCCAGCTACTTGGGAGGCTGAGGCAGGAGAATCTCTTGAACCTGGGGGCTGAGATTGTGGTGAGCCGAGATCATGCCACTGCACTCCAGCCTGGGCGACAGAATGAGACTCCATCTCAAAAAAAAAAAAAAAAAATTCTTGTTTTACAAATGATGACCAACCCATCTAGTGCCCTTCACACTCCTGGGTGCTGTTTCTCACAGCCATGTGTTCTGTTAAGCAGATTGCAGGCAGCCCTGGTTTGCATTAGTAATTTCTTAGTGAATGGGTAGTGTGCGGGTAAACCTCATTCTCACCCCATGAGTGTAGGGCACACACAAGCTGGGTTTTCCAGGAGCCTGTCTGCAGCCTGTGCCCATGTTCTTAGAAGTACGTGAAGGGACACTGTCTGCCTTCTCTTGGGGGCATGCATGCACAGAGGACATGCTGTGCCTCAGCCCCCAGTGCCTTGGCCTGCAGAGGGCAGGGCTGCTGTGTGGCACAGAACTCAGGACCTATGAGCCTCCTTGGGTGGCCCCTCTTGCCTGCTGTGGCCTCTGCGGCCCTGGCCTTGACTTCCTTTCCTGTCACTTGCGTGCCTCTGCCCCTGGGCCTCCCTCTGCCCGAGTGGCAGGAGCTTGCAGCTTTGTATATATGGGCAGTTGGTGACTCATTCCTCAGCAGCCCCTCAGATAGGGAAGTGAAACAGCCACACCTGGTAGGGCCTGACCTTTGGGTGACAGCAGAAGTAGCTAAGCAGACATGGGGCTTGCAGCTAAGGAGGGAAGTCCTCTCTAAAGCCAGCCTGTGAAGACAGCACTTGCCTGCCCTGACCCTCCTGTGACCTCCAGGCCTGTGACTCTGGTAACAGTTTCTTCCTCCCTCCCCACCACCCCCTTTTTCTTGGTGACAGCTGGAAGTAGCAGTGGTCACAACTGAGGGAGCCAAACATTTCTACAGCCCCCAGGACATTCCTGTCACCCTCTACAGCGATGCTGATGAATGGGAGGTCAGTGCTGGGGGCTCCTGGGCTGAGTCCCGTTGACTTTCCACTAGCAGGACAGAGCAGTCCTCCCTGCAGCCTATGGTCTGGCAGCTGGAACAGACAGGCTGGGCTCAAATCCACGGTCAGGGCCCTCTGGGCAGAGGCAATGAAGAAAACATCTGTCTAGCTTCTGGCCTGCAGGAGGCCCCAGTCTCCTCCCAGCCCAGGCGGAGCTGGGCTTTGGCCTGGTGCCTGAGGTTGAGTGTCCTTGTACTTATCTGGGCTGATGAAACCACAGAGGAGCTCTGTTCCCACCACTCTTGTCCACGTGGCTCCTGGCGTCAGGGCTAAAGAGAACGCCTCACTTCCCACGGCCACTGGGCTCTGCTGCATCTCCCCTGCGGATGGGTGGGCACTGGCTGATTCACCAGACAGAGTGTGGGCCTCACAGGGGTTCCCTGCCAGGCATTTCCAAACATTCTCAGCCTAGAACATTTCCGGCTGGTCTGTCTTCCCTGCCCCCACCCCCTCCATTTCTCACTGCCCCAGAACCTTCCACTGGCTTGGACAACCCAAGCATCCGCCTCAAGCAGACAGGCCGGGAGCTCCCTGCCAGATGTCAGTTCTCTTGAAAGCCAAACCGTGAAGGGAGTAGCTCAGAGAGACAAGGGGCGCTTGTTTCCTCCGGCCTGGTTCTCTCGGCTGCTGGCTCCATGGCTAGTACTCGCCAGCTTAGCTGCAGGAGGGAACGGAGGGTGGCCTGGGCAGGGCAGGTCAGTGGGCTTCTCAGTCTCCTGACTTACCGTACCTGGCCTGCCTTGGCGCTGCATCCCGCTTCCTCCACACTGACCCCTTTTTCTTCCCTCTGCCAGATGTGGAAGAGCCGTTCTGACCCAGTTCTGCACATTGACCTGCGGAGGTGGGCAGACCTCCTGCTGGTGGCTCCTCTTGATGCCAACACGCTGGGGAAGGTGGCCAGTGGCATCTGTGACAACTTGCTTGTGAGTGATGCCCTGGTGCCCTTGTCCCTCCCTGGGCTTCACTCCCAGTTTGCTGAGCTGCAGACATCCTTGTACAAGGAGACCTGCTGCTGTGGGGCCCCAGTCTACTCAGGGAGATCATGCTCTCCCATTCCCCCCATCGCCCCCTAGTGCTCTCACCTTCTCTCCAGCACGTGGGCACAGCCCTGGTCCTGATGGGTCAGCTTGACCTGCTGCTGCTCCCCAGGAGTGTCCCCTTCTCCCCTGCCCTTGGCACCCAGCCAGGTGCCCACAAGCAGACCCTCATTCCTTGTTCTTTGTCCCTCCCTGTGGGCTGCCTGGATGTGCTCTTCCACTGTTTCTGCCCAGCCCCATCACCTCCTGCTTCAGCTCTGCCTTCTCCCCAGATCAGGGTATACACGTGGACAATGTGATTGGGGATTCACTTCTTCATAGATGTCTTATATACTTTATTGCCCTTGTAGTGTTCCTATATATTACGGGAAGCTTAGAGGGGAAGAGGGGAGAAAGATAGGGGCAGTGGCGAGAGCTGATGGGTGGTAGGGAGAAATGGAAGTCCAGCTGTCCAAAGTGGGCGCTGTCCTAGGCCTAAGATGCCTCCAGGGAGCTGTTGCCCGTAAAGGGGAGCTGCCTTTGTTTATATAATCGTTCTGGGAAGATTTGGGTGTGATTTCTCTCCTCCCTCTCTCTTATTGCCACCCCTCACCTCATTTATTGAGCTTTCTCCTACCACGTACTGGGGTCTATGCTGAGAGCCTCACAGGACATGGAGCTCCCAGGCTGGAAGGAGAATGCTACGCTTGATCACCCATGGCAGTGGGAAGGGAGTATCCTCTGGTGAGGACTACAGTCCTGAATGACCCCAGTCAGTCCTTTGACTATGGAGTCACCACCTTGCATAGTGCTGGGCCTGTGGTAGACATCCAGTAAATATTGCATGTATGGGGTAACTAGCAGTTTTACTTTTGCAAGTAGCTGGGAGTTTTTCAGAGTTTCATGTGGTGAAGAAGGTGGATAATGAAGCTGGGACAGGATGTTTTCTGGGGTCACAGATTAGTGTTCTTGTATACTTGTCAATGGGCTCTAAAGGCACTCCTCAAAGAATCTGCCAGTGATTTAAGCATCATTTGAATAAGAGCACAGGGTGAGCAGAAGAACAACTTGTGTGGCCAGGAACAGGGGAAGGGAGTGCAGAGAAGAGAGCCTGGGAGTAATGTCATCAAGAAGACTTTCCCTATAGTCCCAGCTACTTGGGAGGCTGAGGTGGGAGGATCGCTTAAGCCCAGGAGTTCTAGGCTGCAGTGCCCCTTGATTGTGACTGTGAATAGCCAGAATAGCCAGTGTGGTCCACCCTGGGCAACATAGCGAGACCCTGTCTCTATTGGGGGAAAAAAAAAAAAAGGAAAGGGCTGGGCATGGTGGCTCATGCCTGTAATCCCAGCACTTTGGGAGGCTGAGGCAGGAAAATCTATTGAGCCCAGGAGTTTGAGACCAGCCTGAGCAACATGGTGAGACTCCATCTCTACAAAAAATACAAAAAAATTAGCCAGGTGTGGTGGTGCATGCCTGTGGTCCCCAGCTACTCAGGAGGCTGAGGTGGGAGGATCGCTTGAACCCAGGAGGTCAAGGCTGCAGTGAGCTGTGATTGTGCCACTGTACTCCAGCCTGGGCTACAGAGGTGAGACTCTGTCTCAAAAAACAAATAAACAAAAAGGCTTCCCAGCAGCACTGGTGCCACAACTGACATAGCAGCTGCAGCTAGAACAGTTGAATTTCCTGGCTGCTCTCATCAAATTGGGTCAGAGTTCTGTGTGGCCAGCACCATCTCACCAAATCTCCAGGCTCCCCGCTGGTGGGTCAGCAGCAGCTGGTGTGACAAAGCACTGGCCTCTGGGAGCTAAGCCCTGGCCTGGGTCAGCTCTGCAAGGGTGCTTTCCTCCTTCCTGCAAGCTCTGCTTTCCATTTTCTTTCTAAGCTGCCATCACTTCATGAAATCCCTGGGCTTCCCTCCTCCAGAGTTGGCTGGGAAGTGAAACATGTTCCCAAGACCAGCCCCCAGATCGTTTGCCTCAAAGGTTTTCCTTGGAAGTCACAAACGTTTCAAGGAATCTCAAATTTTACAAAGTTTGAAGTGTGGGCATTGGTGGCCTGTGGCTGTGTTCTCTCTCTGTAGCTGTTTTCTCCCTACATCCCTGAAAGGAAGCTGAGGCTGCTCCTCCCTCCACAAACCTCCCTTTCCAGGGCCCAGGGCGTGGAGTGCTGTGAGGGCAGTGTGCTAGGCGTGACCGTGCTCCTGGCCTCCAGGCCCATCTCCCTCTGTCCTCTAGCTCAATATTTAATACAAATATCCTATTTGTGCTAAACAGGCAGTCGGACCTAAAAAGAGCAGACAATCTCTCTGGGTCACCAGTCTGGCTAGGAGCCGGTCTCCTAACTGGGATCCAGGCCTTCTCCCCTGTCCACGTGAACTCCCAGGGGCATAGCCTGAAGTGTTGAACACAGCACTGGCCAAAGAGATGTCACCGTGGGAACCGAGGCCCTCCTTTCCCCCTGTCTGCTTTCGTGGGTTCAGAGGAGCTGAGGCTTGTCTGAGAGGAGGTGGAGTGCTGGTTTTCACCCTGGTTGGTGTTCTTTGCTTTGAGGGCACTTAGAAAGCCAAGCCCAGTCCTTGCTCCCACCCTGCACACAGTGGAGAGACTCTTCTAGGTATGCTCTTGACTTCTGCAGAAGTAGTGGGTGGCACGGAGCCAAGAGGAAGTGTGACTGAAACTGTCCACTCATAGCCCGGGTGCCGCATTGAGAAGGCTTGGTGGGAAACTAATACTGTGGCTGATGCAAGCAGCCAGGTCCCAGGGCTGTTTGCTGTCCTGCTTCCTCCCTGTCCCTGGGACTTGGGGGAGGTGCTGGTCCTGGCCTGTCGAGGCATTGTTCTCTGGACTCCCTCTTTTCCCAGATGAGCTTCCCTTCAGGGGAGGGGTTTCCAGCCCCTGTTACCCTGAGGGGCTCACAGCCCTGGAAGAAGTGTCTGGATTAGTCAGAGCACTGGGAGCTTCTCTCTCCCCAGGCGGCCCCCAGCCCAGGGAGCCTATGCCTGTGGGAAGCCCAGGAGTCACTGCCCTGGAGCCTGTGCTTTGTGCCTGGCCCTGCGCTCAGAGCTTTGTAGTCATTCTCACCTCAGTCTTCACAGCTGCCCAGGGAGGGACCTTTCTAGAGAGGAAGGCAGGCCCTGGCCTTCAGTCCCATGTGCAGGTTCTCACAGCTAGTAATACAGAGCACAGCCAGGATTTGAACTCAGCGCTACATAATTTCAAAGTCCATGGCACAAAGGACTCTGTGAGCTGGATGGCTCCTTTCACAGCTGCTCAGGTCTGTGGCTTGGTGGGACAGCCTGGATTTGGGAGATGGTGAGGCTGTGCAGTGGAAAATTGCCTGAGTGGCGCCCATTGTCTGGGTGTGGACTTGGATGACTGCTTACCTCTCAGGGAGCTGCAGCTCCCCATCTGTGAAATGGGACAGCACCTTCCTTTTTTTTTTTTTTTTTTTTTCCTGAGATGGAGTCTTGCTCTGTCACCCAGGCTGGAGTACAGTGGTGTGATCTCGGCTCACTGCAAACTCCGCCTCCCAGGTTCAAGCGATTCTCCTGCCTCAGCCTCCAAAGTAGCTGGGACTACAGGTGCCTGCCACCACGCCTGGCTAATTTTTTGTATTTTTAGTAGAGACAGAGTTTTACCATGTTAGCCAGGATGGTCTTGATCTCCTGACCTTGTGATCTGCCTGCCTCGGCCTCCAAAGTGCTGGGATTACAGGTGTGAGCCACTGCACCCAGCCAACACCTTCTTTATAAGGTCACAGTGAGGGTTAATGAGATCCTATACATGAGAAGGTTTTGGTAACGGCAGATGTTTTCATTGCCAGACTTTAGCTGGCCTCGCAGAGCTGATGTCGGGTAGATGGGCCCCACTGAGGAGCAGCTTCGTCCTTTGCTTTCTGGTGTAACCAAAAAAGCCTGCCTTCTGCTCCCCAGGGTTGCTTCTCCCAGGAGGTGTGAGCCTACCTGGAGGAGGCTTAGGCACAGGGATACCTGCTGGAGGTCTGAGCGTTGGTTGAGCACCTCCTGTTTGTAGGATCCTGTGCCAGAGCCTGTGGGGAGGTGGAGAGAGGCCAGGAGACACAGCCTCCACCCCTGAGAGACGAGACAGTTCCCTGCAGCCAGGCTGTGCCCATTCATCTCAAGCCCACAGCTGGGCTGCTGGCTGCAGGATCTGGAGGGCAGTGGGGAAGGTGGCAGACAGAGTAGCAAGACCCCCACTTCCCCGGCTTTCTTCACAGACCTGCGTCATCCGGGCCTGGGACCGCAGCAAGCCCCTGCTCTTCTGCCCGGCCATGAACACCGCCATGTGGGAGCACCCTATCACAGCGCAGCAGGTAGACCAGCTCAAGGCCTTTGGCTATGTCGAGATCCCCTGTGTGGCCAAGAAGCTGGTGTGTGGAGACGAAGGTGGGTGTCTTGCCAGGCTCATAGCCCATGGCCGTAGAAGGGGCTCAGCTTTGGGGTCACATCTCAGTTCAGTTCCTGGCCTGTTATGACCTTAGCAAACCATTCTCTGAGCTTAGCTTTCTCAGTTGGAAAATGGGAATTGTAATTCCTGCCTCCAGATTGGTAGGGTAAAATGGGATGGACCATGTAAAGTACCTGGTAGAGTCCCTGGCACGCAGCCCACACGTAGTTAAGGATGGCTACTGGAACGATTCCCAGGGCCTCACCGGGGGTCTCAGGAGAGATATGATGTGTCTGACTCAGGCAGAAACAGACCTTGCCCTCTCAGGCCTTGGGCTCTCGGTGGAGCACTCAGGGAGCAATGGGCAGGGGTCTGCAGGGCTACAGGCACTGTCTGCCTGTCTGGCCACAGCGGAATTTTCTCCCAGGTCTGGGGGCCATGGCTGAAGTGGGGACCATCGTGGACAAAGTGAAAGAAGTCCTCTTCCAGCACAGTGGCTTCCAGCAGAGTTGACCTGGAATTTCTGTCATGGTTGTCCCTCTGTATTCAGAATGTGTTCAGGCCAAGTCGGTGAAGATGGATGTTGGCAAAATAGGAGGATTCCCTTATTTGCTGAATGGGGGGTCTGCTCTGAGCCTCCCCAGGGGCTGGGCCTGCTCCAGGTTATACTGGACAGAAGGCTCAGGTCTCAGCTTCTTTCAACCAAGAGAGGCCGCTGCCTAGAGCCCATCGCCACCTTTTCCTGGATGGGCGAGGCAAGCCAGGAGAGCAAGCAGTGTTGTCCTCACTGGAGGAGGACTGAGCGACTGGGAAAACTCGGCTCTACATCTCACCCAGAATGACTTTTAGAAACACCACAGCTGGAGAGTCCTGGCTGAGCCTTGGGAGCTTCAGCTCTTTGGCGGGGTGCCCAGATGCCATGCGATCAGCGAAGCCTGCGAGTTGGCAGGACTCTGAGGTTTCCTGCAGACCATGCCATGAGATTGAAGGTGCGGGGAAATAAAGAACAATCACCGTTTAGGAGGCTCCATTCTTTCCCTATAACCCAACTGTGGTCCCAGAGACCAGGGGGTGTTGCCAGGTGTGGCTGGGGAAGGGTCTGGGTTGATGACTCACTGGTACTCTTTAGTCCCCATATAACATGGTGGTTAAGGATAAAGTTCTGAAGCCAGAAAGCCCCTAGTTCCAATCCCAGCTCTGCCACTTACTGGCAGTGGGAGTTTGGTTCAGGACTTAGCCTTCCTGACCTTCACTTTCCTCAGCTATCTTGTTTCCTACCCTCAGGGAGTTGTTGAGAGGATTTGGTGAAATTATGTATGCAAAATACCCATGCCACTGAGTGCCTGGAACATAGTAAATGTCAAATCAATGGAAGTTAAAACTAGGCATGCTTATATGCCAGAGAGCTTTCCTAACATTTACTGCAATGCCCCATCTCATTTTGGGAAAAAGAAAATCCTGGATGCTAAGCTGACACATCCCTTTATGCAGGTGACAGGTAAGCAGCCAGGAGGGTTGACCCTGCCCTGGGTCCCAGGCCTCTTGCCTGCTTCCTGGTTTCCTCTGTTCTCATCCTTTCAGCTTTGCTGGACCTGAGGCAGGGGCTTGGGTGTCTGTGAGCCCCCGACCCCCAGTATACATGACCAAGGGAAGTAGATCCAGAGACACCATGCACGCTGGCCCAGAAACCCTCTGCTACCCAGCTTTTGACCTAATTGCCATTTGGTGTGGCTGCAGTGGGGAGGGCTTGTCTGCATATTTGGAACTGAGCCTGAGGCTGGCTTCCTGCCCTCCGACTTCCAGGCCAGGTATAGGGGACATCCCACGTGGGCTCTGAGAACGCTGAGAGTAGAGGTGCCTTGAGGGGACCAGGAAGCCCTCTGGCTGGAATCAGTGCTCCAGCAGCCTCCACAGCCTTCATCTCAACAGCACTTGACTTCACCATGTGACCCTTTGGGATAAAATTGCCTTAGGGCACGAAATAAACTATAACTAGTAACATCAAGAACCAACTTCTTTGGCTAGTTTGGGGATGGGGCCTGAAGGGAACCTGGGTAACTGAAACCCGGGGATGGTCCTAAAAGTCCATTTCCAGGGTTTCCAACTTCCTTCTTGTCCACATTGCCCTTCCTCTCCCTCAGCAACCCACCAGTAAATGGTGAGGCTTCCCAATTTTATTTTTATTTTTATTTATTTATTTTTTGAGACACAGTCTCGCTCTGTCGCCCAGGCTGGAGTGCAGTGGTGCAATCACAGCTCAAGCCATTCTCCCTCTTCAGCCTCCTGAGTAGCTGGGATTACAGGTGCCCGCCACCACGCCCAGCTTATTTTTGAATTGTTTGTAGAGATGGGTTTTGCCATGTTGGCCAGACTGATGTCGAACTCCTGACCTCAATGATCTGCTGGCCACGGCCTCCCAAAGTGCTGGGATTATAGGCGTGAGCCACCGCGCCCAGCCACTTCCCAATTTTAACAGAAACTGATACCGTTTTCTGAGTATTCATCATGTGTGAGGATCTATGCCAGGCATTTTAGGGAAGGCAGTTGCCCAGGGAGATCAACCAAAAAGTGCCTGTGTGAAAAGGCCATGGGAGCAGGGAAGTTCACAGGCCACTGTCCCAGAGCTCTGAAAACAGCTGTTGCTGCTCAGTAGGACTTTGCCTTGTTGGCTAGAAGGGAACATAGATCTCTGTGGACTCAGGCCAGCTGGAGGCCCCTGTCCCTGGGGGTTCGCCTCTCCATCTCCCACCCACAGCAGTCCTGCATCCCTGCTGCCCATTTTGAAGGGGGGTCTGGATGAATGGGGCTGGGCTGGGCCTAAAGAGCCCAGCTGTTGCCTGAGCCAGACTGGAGCTAAGAGGAGCAGGTGCTGCATTTAGCTGGCCCCATCTGCCAGCGAGGTGCTGAGTGGGAGTGACAATCACCGCTTTCCCCATGAGGTGTCCAAGCACTGGAAGTTATCTTCATCTTGGGGAGAAATGTTTCTCAGAGAAGATTCTAGCCTCCCTGATATTTTTATAGAATTCTGGAAGTTTCAGAGAATAGAACATTTGGGTCTGAAACATGCACTCTTGTGTGGCAGCCATGAGCCCTTCAAGGCTGCTGTGGATGCTGCTGCGTGGGAGGCAGAAGCCTCCAAACCAAGGCCCAGCTTCCACCCTGGGCCGCGTCCAGCCCTTCCTGCACCCCGCTGCGCTGGTCAGGTCCCGCTGCTGCCTCCCCACTGCCTCAGGTCAGGCCCAAATTCCTGGGCAGTATACACCTGGCCCTTTGTGATCTGGCTCCTGCCTACCCTTCTAGCCCTGCCCTTTACCACACACGCCAACCCTGAAGGGCTCCCTATTCTCTTGCCAGGCTGGACGACCTTGAACTGGCCAGGCCTCTTGCTTGTGTACATGCTGCTGCTTTTACTGGGACAAGACTGACTCCCACACATGCCTCTGGATGTACCTGGGTGCTACCTCCTTTGGAAAGCCTTCCCTGGCTGACTGCATCCTCCTTGCCCAGGTTCCCATGGTGCTTCCTACTATTATTTTTTATTTTTATTTTTTTTTTGAGATGGAGCCTCATTCTGTCACCCAGGCTGGAGTGCAGTGGTGCGATCTTGGCTCACTGTAACCTCTGCCTCCTAGGTTCAAGCAATTCTCCTGTCTCAGCCTCCTGAGAAGCTGAGATTACAGGCGTGCCACCACGCTCTGCTTTTTTTTTTCAGACGGTGTCTTGCTCTGTCTCCCAGACTGGAGTGCAGTGGCGCGATCTCGTCTCACTGCAAGCTCCGCCTCCTGGGTTCACACCATTCTCCTGTCTCAGCTTTCCGAGTAGCTGAGACTACAGGCGTCTGCCACCATGCCCGGCTAACTTTTTTTTGTATTTTTTTAGTAGAGAGGGGGTTTCACCATGTTAGCCAGGATGGTCTCGATCTCCTGACCTTGTAATCTGCCTGCCTCGGCCTCCCAAAGTGCTGGGATTACAGGCGTGAGCCACCGTGCCTGTCCTGATTTTTAACTTTTTTTATATATTTTTTAATTTTTAATAGAGACGGGGTTTCACCATGTTGGCCACGCTGGTCTCGAACTTCTGACCTCTTGATTTTCCTGCTTCGGCCTCCCAAAGTACTGGAATTACCGGAGTGAGCCACCGTGCCCTGCCACCACTATTTATTACAACAGAATTGTAATTGTCAGTTTATTTCCTCCTAACACTGGGATCTCTTGGAGAGCAGGAGTTGTCCTATTCCTTACAGAACCCAGCAAGTCACTCCAAGCTTGTACTGACAAAAAAGTGGTGTGTGTGTTGGGGCTGTTTATTGGTTTCTGCTCCTTACTGCACAAGAGACAAAATTTAGGAACCACAAAAGCAAAGATTGATAAATTTGACTATAGAAAAATAGGTTCACTGAGCAACAACCCAAAGTCAAGGTCAAAGGACAACACGCTGGGGAAATTATCTGCAGGTCATAAACAAAGGGCTGATTCTCCTAATATATAAAGAGTTCCTATGCATTGATGACAAAAAGACCAAGGGCTGGGCCCAATAGCTCACACTTGTAATCCTAGCCCTTCAGGAGGCCGAGGCGGGCGGATTGCCTGAGCTCAAGGAATTTGAGAGCAGCCTGGCCAACCTGGTGAAACCCCGTCTCTATTAAAATACAAAAAATTAGCCAGGCATGGTGGTGCATGCTTGTAATCCCAGCTACTTGGGAGGCTCGGGCAGGAGAATTGCTTGAACCTGGGCGGCAGAGGTTGCAGTGAGCTGAGATCATGCCACTGAACTCCAAGCCTGGGTGACAGAGCGAGACTCCGTCTCAAAAAAAAAAACAAAAAAAATTACATATGCACCTTACCCTTTGACCCAGCAATTCTGCTTCTAGAAATTTGTCCCACAGATAGACTCAGTTGTATGACATTATGTCTGAACAGGAGATTTATTGCAGCCTTGTATATGGTACTAAAAGACTGGAAACACCCTCACTATCTAACAGCCAGGAGATTGGGTAAATAAATTAGTGTTCCTTCATACACTGGAACTCTTTTTTTTTTTTTTTTTTGAGACGGAGTCTTGCTCTGTCGCCCAGGCTGGAATGCAGTGGCGCAACCTCGGCTCACTGCAAGCTCTGCCTCCCAGGTTCACACCATTCTCCTGCCTCAGCCTCCCGAGTAGCTGGGACTACAGGCGCCCGCCACCACACCCAGCTAATTTTTTGTATTTTTAGTAGAGACGGGGTTTCACCGTGTTAGCCAGGATGGTCTCGATCTCCTGACCTCGTGATCCGCCCACCTCAGCCTCCCAAAGTGCTGGGATTACAGGCGTGAGCCACCGCACCCGGCCATACACTGGAACCCTACACAACCATAAAACACAGTGTTGAGGAAGCTGATTTGGGAAGATTTCTGAGGTACATTGTTAAACAGAAAAAGCAAGGTGCAGAAGAATGTGTGTCACATGCACGCTTGTGTAGAAAAAATGGGGGTGGGGAAAGAAAAGGAGGATATATTCTTATTGACTTGTGTATGCATCAAATGCTTTTAAAAAGATAAACAGAAAAAAAGTCTATTGTTTTCCTCTTGGCAGGGGAACTAACTGAGTGGTTGAGAAACAAAGATAGGAGGCAGGCCAGGACTCTGTCTCAAAAAAAAAAAAAAAAAGGAGGTGACTTCATTTTTAATTGTTGGGCCAGATGAATACATTTTAAAAAGAGTTCCTTCTGGTCAGGCACAGTGGCTCACACCTGTAATCCCAACACTTTGGTAGGCCAAGGCAGAAGGATCAGTTTAAGACCAGAAGTTTGAGACAGGCCTAGGCAACATAGTGAGATTCCATCTCTACCAAAAGAAACACAACTAACTGGACATGGTGGCACACACCTGTTTTCCCAGCTACTTAGGGGGCTGAAGTGGGAGGATCACTTGAGCCCAGGAGTCCAAGGCTGCAGTGAGCTATGATCATGCCAGTGCACTCCAGCCTGGGTGAGGAGTGAGACTCTGTCTCTAAAAAATTTAATAATAATAAGTAAAAATATAAAAAGATTTTTCTGCTCTTTTTGTTTGTTTTTTGAAGGTAGGGCCTCAGTCTGTCATCCATGCTGGAGTGCAGTGGCGCAATCACAGCTCACTGCAGCTTTGACTTTCTGGGGCTCAAGTGATCCTCCCATCTTAGCCTCCTGAGTAACTGGGACTACAGGTGCACGCCACCACGGCCCAGCTAATTTTTGTATTTTGGGTACATACGGGGTTTCACCATGTTGGCCAGGCTAGTCTTAAACTCCTGGCCTCAAGTGATCTGCCTGCCTCAGCCTCCCAAAGTGCTGGGATTACAGGTGTGAGCCCGGCCTCTTTCTGTTCTTTATCTAGAAGTTCTTAAAAATGATGGTAGAGAGTTAGTGCAAACAAACAAACAAACACAAAGACTTGGCAAAGGCATCTGGAGATTTTGTTTTTGAGACTGGGTTTCACTGTGTCACCTGGGCTGACTGCAGTGCTGCGGCACAGTCACAGCTCACTGTAGCCTGGAACTCCAGGGGTCAATCAATCCTCCCACCTTAACCTCCCCAGTAGCTGAGACTACAGGCACATGCCACCATGCCTGGCTAATTTTTTATTTTTTGCAGAGATGGGATTTTACCATGTTGCCCGGGTTGGTCTTGAACTCCTGGACTCAAGTGATGCGCCTGCCTTGGCCTCCCAAAGTGCTGGGATTACAGGCATGAGCCACCATGCCTGGCCTTGAAGATATTCATCAAGGCCTTTGGAGTAGAAATGGGCCTTCTTTTCTTGTCACAAGCTAACAGAGGAAAATGAATTTTGAGTATCCTTGTGTGCTTTTAATAAGCCTTTAAGATCCCTGACCTCAAAGAGTTTATGTTCTTACGGGAGAAAGACTCACAATGATCAAATAACAGTAAACAACGAAAGTGAGACTGTGTGGCATGGACTCTACTTCAGAATTGAGCAGTCAGGGTGGGTCTCCTGGAGGGAACAGAACTTGGACTGGGGCTTACAGGAGGACCAGGGATACAAAGGGTGAAGACATGCTGCCATGTGCTTGATGTAGGACACCCAAGGAGGAACTCAGGCTCCACGTGCTGGGGAGGTTGGGAGCTGTTAGCAGGGGAGGCACATGGTGAGTGTGGAGTGTGGTCAAGATCACCGAGGCGGTATGTGCAGAACAGACTGGGGCCGGATTGAGAAGCTGGAGTCTAGGAGGAAGCCAGGATGCTGAGAAGGGGAATCTAGATTGTGCTGAAGGCCTTGACCACACCCTTGATTCTGGAAAAGGGGTGACAAAAGTGAGTAACAATGTGAAGAAAAATCAACACCATTAAAAACTGTAAAAGCCATGGTCTTTCCCTAAGGTGGTGAGTGCTAAAAACAAAACACAATATTCAACAAACAAACAAAAACAACCCACTCTCCTTGTGGCCAGTGGGGGAGGGAGACTAAATGACACTGTGTGTGTGTGTTGGTGCAAGATTTATAGCAGTCTTCAGCCCCATCCACGAAAAATAATTTTGCTTTGTTTATTATAGTATAGTTTTTTTCTCTCTCCTGACCTCACAGTGTTGTTCAGTCTGTCCTTGTGGCCAGGCGCAGTGGCTCACGCCTGTAATCCTGCACTTTGGGAGGCCGAGGTGGGCAGATCACTTAAGGTCAGGAGTTCAAGACCAACCTGGCCAACATGGTGAAACCCTGTCTCTACTAAAAATACAAAATTAGCCAGGTGTGGTGGTACATGCCTGTAATCCCAGATACTCAGGAGGCTGAGGCAAGAGAATTGCTTGAACCCAGGAGGAAGAGGTTGCAGTGAGCCGAGATTGCACCACCGCACTCCAGCCTGGGTGGTTTGGAGTTGGCTTAATAGGGTCTCAGAGCAGCTAAGGGGTACAAGGAGATGGGGTGGGGAATAAAAGGATTTTTGAGGAATGTTGCTGAGAATTGTGAATTGGACACGCTTTATGTTCTTCAAGAGACCCAAGTAAAGATCAAGGTCCTCTCTTTTTTTTTTTTTTTTAAAGATGGAGTCTCGCTCTGTGGTCCAGTCTGTGGTCCAGGCTGGAGTGCAGTGGCACGATCTTGGCTCACTGCAAGCTCTACCTCTCAGGTTCACACCGTTCTCCTGCCTCAGCCTCCCGAGTAGCTGGGACTATAGGCGCCTGCCACCACACCCGGTTAATTTTTTGTATTTTTAGTAGAGACGGGGTTTCACCGTGTTAACCAGGATGGTCTCAATTTCCTGACCTTGTGATTTGCCCGCCTCAGCCTCTCAAAGTGCTGGGATTACAGGCATGAGCCACTGCGCCTGGCCAAGATTCTTTTTTTTTTTTTTTTGAGATGGAGTCTTGCTCTATCGCCAGGCTGTAGTGCAGTGGCACGATCTCAGCTCACTGCAACAAGATCGAGGTTCTTTTTAAAGCCCTTTGCAATGTGTAATTCTCTGAGTGCAGCTGAGTAGGACTGAACTATGTGGTGGAGCCCTAGATAATACTTGGGTTATGGGTACGTGTTACATGTTCTCCATATTGCCAAGTGTTTCTTTGATCTCATTTCACCCTTTTCACATCACAGCTTCACAATGGAGTCAATTAGCATATGTAGCTGTTTTATAGACAAGAAACTGAGGGCCACACAGCCAGTGCAGTGTACTAGGGTTTTCTCTTTCTGCCCTACAGCTACGTGCAAACAGGCTCCTGCACAGGATTCTACCCTCATTTGCATTTACCTCCTTGGGATCAGTTGAAACACCCCTTCCACCACACACCAGCACCACCAGATGCCTGCCCTTTCAGTCCCAACTGGACAGCTGCTTCATTACCTTTTTCTTCTCATGGCTTCCTTCCTTCATGTATTGTGGTTTCTAGGGCAGGATGAAAATCCGTGATTAAGTGTCATGCAACTGCCTCTGAGCTAAGAGTCAACCCCAATAACTGACAGGTTGTTTACACTGAGAACTTCCTGGTGGAACCAAATATTCTACAATATTTAAGCCAGGTTTGGTACCCCCTGCGGCAAGGCAATGGGAATGGTCAGGCCAGAAGAACTACCAGTTGTCTCATAGCAAAAGAATGTGGGGAGTGGGTGGGGGTAAGGGCAAGAGGCAGATACATGAGCTTCAGGGCTTTTGGAGGACATGCGGCTAATCCAGGTAGAATCTGGGAGCAAGTCATTCCCTTGCTGCTATAGGCTCATCTCATGGTGGCTTTATCTGCTGAGATTACATGGTGACCCTTTGCCTGCTAGCCCGGACAGCAGGTCATTAGGGACTGGAGGCCCAGCACTCCCTTTCAGGCCTCTGGATTCCTGGAAGAGGAAGGAGCGTTCAAAGGTGAGTTCAAAGGTGCCTTCCGTCTGTATAGGCAAAACGATGTTACTAGCAATAGCAATGCGCTTGGAAGCAGCCAACGTGGGTTGAACATGAACACATGGATGCTGAAGATCCTTTCTTTCTCTCTCTAATTTTTTTTTTTTTTTTTGAGACAGAGTCTTGCTCTGTCGCCCAGGCTAGAGTGCAGTGGCGCGATCTCGGCTTATTGCTAACTCCACCTCCTGGGTTAATGCCATTCTCCTACCTCAGCCTCCCAAGTAGCTGGGACTACAGGCACCTACCACCACACCTGGCTAATTTTTTTTTTTGTATTTTTAGTAGAGATGGAGTTTCACCGTGTTAGCCAGGATGGTTTCGATCTCCTGACCTCGTGATCCGCCCGCCTCGGCCTTCCAAAGTGCTGGGATTACAGGCATGAGTCACCATCCCTGGCCCTCTCTAAAATTAAAAAAAATTTTTTTTTTTTTTTGAGACGGAGTCTTGCTCTGACTCCCAGGCTGGAGTGCAGTGGCCGGATCTCAGCTCACTGCAAGCTCCGCCTCCCGGGTCCACGCCATTCTCCGGCCTCAGCCTCCCGAGTAGCTGGGACTACAGGCACCCGCCACCTCGCCCGGCTAGTATTTTTTGTATTTTTTAGTAGAGACGGGGTTTCACCGTGTTCGCCAGGATGGTCTCGATCTCCTGACCTCGTGATCCACCCGTCTCGGCCTCCCAAAGTGCTGGGATTACAGGCTTGAGCCACCGCGCCCTGCCCCCAATTTTTTTTTTTAACTAGGTCCTCACCAGACATAAAATTTTTTTAATTAAACCTTTTTTTTGGCGAGGCGCAGTGGCTCACACCTGTAATCCCAGTACTTTGGGAGGCCGAGGTGGGTGAATCACGAGGTCAGGAGTTCAAGACCCACCTGCCCAAGATGGTGAAACCCCGTCTCTACTAAAAATACAAAAATTAGCTGGGCATGGTGGCGGGTGCCTGTAATCCCAGCTACTCAGGAGGCTGAGGCAGAGAACTGCTTGAACCCGGGAGGCAGAGGTTGCAGTGAGCCAAGATTGTGCCACTGCACTCCAGCATGGGCGACAGAGTGAGGCTCCATTTCAAAATAAATAAATAAGTAAGTAAACAAAATTTTTTTAAGAGCCAGGGTCTTACTCTGTCATCCAGGTTGGAGTGCAGTGGTGCGATCATGGCTCACTGCAGCCTTGACTTCCCTGGGCTCAGGTGTTCCTTGCACCTCAGCTGCCAGAGGAGTAGCCAGGACTATAGGCAAGAGCCACCATGCCCAAGCAATCTTCCTGCCTCAGCCTCTCAAATTGTTGGGATTACAGGTGTAAGCCAGTGCTCCTGGCCCTGAAGATTTCCTGCTCTCAGAAGAGACCATGGCCTGGCCCTGGCTTGGGAGCTGATATGTCACCTGGAACTTCTGGAAATTGCTCTCCTGGCAGGGGAGAAGTTGAGTTCTGGTGTGCCATGCTTGGGGGAAACTGGCATGATGGAGGGAAGAGAGAGAAGGCCATGGAAGGGAACTCAGGTTTATCTGGCTCTTGGCCTGTGCCAGACCCTACATTTAAGCCTCCTAAATATCCTTCAAGATGGGCATTGTTACCCCCATTTAGGAAATAAGAGGCCGGTCGGCCGGGCACGGTGCCTTACGCCTGTAATCCCAGCACTTTGGGAGGCTGAGGTGGGTGGATCATGAGGTCAGGAGATCGAGACCATCCTGGCGAACACGGTGAAGCCCCGTCTCTACTAAAAATACAAAAAATTAGCCGGGCATGGGGGCGGGCGCCTGTAGTCCTAGCTACTGGGGAGGCTGAGGCAGGAGAACGGCATCAACCCAGGAGGTGGAGGTTGCAGTGAGTGGAGATCCTGCCACTGCACTCCAGCTTGGGCAACAGAGCCAGACTCCATCTCAAAACAAACAAAAAAAGAAATATGAGTCCGGGCACGCTGACTCACGCCTGTAATTCCAGCACTTTGGGAGGCCAAGGTGGGTGGATCACGAGGTCAGGAGTTCGAGACCAGCCTGATCAACATGGTGAAACCCATCTCTACTAAAAATACAAAAATTAGCTAGATGTGGTGGCACGTGCCTGTAATCCCAGGTACTCAGGAGGCTGAGGCAGGGGAATCACTTGAACCCAGGAGGTGGAGGTTGCAGTGGGCTGAGATCGCGTCACTGCACTCCAGCCTGGATGACAGAGCAAGACTCAATCTCAAAAAAAAAAAAAAAAAAGAAAAAAAAAAAGAAATAAGAAGTTGTGCTTGGTGTGGTGGTGTGCATGGGCAATCCCGGCTACTCAGAGGCTGAGGCAGGAAAATCGCTTTAGCCCAGGAGTTCGAGGCTATAGTGTGCTATGATTGCGCCTGTGAATAGCCACTGACTGCAGCCTGGGCAACATAGGGAGACCCTATCTTTAAAAAATGATAATAGTGTAAGAGGAACCTGAGGCCCAGAAAGAAGGATATAACTGAAATTGACCCAATAGTTTCATAGACAGTTTTTCCTAATAAACAGAAATTGACACATCTGGTCTTAGAGCTTGAAACTCACCAGATTCAGACATTGAGATACCAGGCCCCTCAAAAAGTATCAAATAACTGAAACTCACAGATCATAGCATCCAGACAGGGAGACCCAGGCCCCTCATTACCATGATTGCTTCCTTACCCCTCCGGAGTTCCTGTTTTCCCTTACGTTGTTACGTTTCTTCCCTGCTGTACAAACCCCTAATTTTAGCCAGGGAGATGGATTTGAGACTGAGCTCCCAGTTCCTTGGCCGCAGCACTCGATTAAAGCCTTCCTTGGCAATCCTCTGTGTCTCAGTCATTGGCTCTCTATGTGACCCACAGCAGGACCTAGACCGAACCCCTGGTGTGTCAGTAACATAACCACAAACCAAACATGGCCTGTTGGAGGGGAAAGTAGAAATAGTGGTGCTGCTCATGCAGGCTGGACCTGAGCTGGGAATAGAAAGAAACACAGATAGGCTGACTATATTTTGTCTAAACTGGGCGCTTCTGAGAGTGAAAAGGGGCAATTAACATGCCAGGCCAGTAGACATCAACCGGACTGTTCCAGGCAAACCAGCATGTATGGTCACTACTCACAGAGCACCAGAGGGAAGCCATGCTCTGTGAAGCAATGGCCACGATTTACAATTTAATCCTCACAGCAACACTAAGGTGGATATTGTTGTCCCCTGGCCATGATTTCTTCTGAGAGCAAGAATTTGACAAATGAGGATGCTGAGGTTCAAAGAGGTTACTTTCTTTCTTTTTTTGAGACACAGCCTTGCTCTGTTGCCCGGGCTGGAGTGCAGTGGTGCAATCTTGGCTCACTGTAACCTCCACCTCATGGGTTCAAGTGATTCTCCTGCCTCAGCCTCCTGAATAGCTGAGACTACAGGTGCACACCACCACGCCCAGCTAACTTTTTGTATTTTTAGTAGAGACAGGGTTTCACCATGTTGGCCAGGCCGGTCTTGAACTCCTGACCTCAGGTGATCCACCTGCCTCGGCCTCCCAAAGTGCTGGGATTATAGATGTGAGCCACCGCGCCTGACCAGTTACTTAACTTTCTGAAGGTCCCACAGCTAGGAAGTGAGGAAGTTCTGGCAGGCTCCAAGCCCTTGCTCTTTCTGTGAGTCATGTTGCCTCCAAGGCCCAGGGCCATTGGAGGAAGACCAGAGGAGGAGGTCAGCTGGAGAGAACGAAGCTTGGGTTTTGGAGGGTGACAGGCCAGTCACCAGACCATCCCTGAAGTCCCTGTATGGCCTCTCCCAGGGCTGGCTTGCAAGGGAAGGTGAGTGTGCAGTGGGGGTTTAGGGCAAGGTAGAGGCCCCCCCAGGCTTCCACAAGGATCGTCCTGGGCTTCCAGGGAGGCAAGACCAAGGTAGAGGTTTGCCTGGGAATTTTCTAGGAAAGAAGTCATGCCCTGAGTTGCCCCATTTTTATGACTGGAGAACAGGAACACTAGTACCTGGAGGTATCCTGGAGCCAGGACTGTCCCCTCTGGTCTATAGATTCTGCCATGGCCCCGGCTCAGTCTCTTTGGAACTCTGAGAGAATCATGGTGGTTTGGGATGCAGGAATACTCCAGATTAGCAGCAGAAGGTGTGCAAGCATATGCGTGCATGGAGAATTTGTAAGCCTCAGGGGTTAGTTCTTGCTCCGCTCACAAGCCAGCCTGACCCTCCAGGGTGGACCAGTGGCCATAGCATAGACAATGGAGGGCACACACCAAAGCTCAGATGGCCTTTGGACTCCCCTTGACTTATGACATCACAGGCAGATGGGTAGGAAATAGGCCACCCCGTCATCCAGTCAGGTGGATCACAGCACCTGCTCGCACCCAGGCCTGGGCCAGTGGCAGGTCTTCAGGGCGAACAAGGGAAGGAAAGTCCTGGCTCTCAGGGGGACAAGTCTGCCTGTGGTACTTCACACAAGCATAATGGCCTGAGGCCTCTGCAAGCCAAAGCTGTATGAGCAAGGGCTGATCATATGTCTTCACTCATTTATTAATTTGTTTAATTAGTAAAGTTATTTGAAGTAGTTTTAGGTTCACAGCAAAACTGAGTGGAAAGTACAGGGAGTTTCCATATCGCGCTGTCCCCACACATCCACAACCTCTTTTCATTCATTCATTTTTCTTTCTTCCTTTTTTTGAGATGGGGTCTCACTCTGTCACCCAGGCTGGAGTGCAGTGGGTGTGATTTTGGCTCACTGCAACCTCCGCCTCCCAGGCTGCAGTGATCTTCCCACCCCAGCCTCCCCAGTAGCTGGGACCACAGGCGTGTCCCACCATGCCCAGCTAATTTTTCTGTATTTTTGGTAGAGACAGGGTTTTGCCATGTTGCCGAGTCTGGTCTCGAACTCCTGAGTTCAGACGATCCACCTTGGCCTTCCAAAGTGCTGGGATTACAGGCATGAGCCACCATACTTGGCCTGTGAGAAAACATTTTAAGTGGTCAATTTTTAAGGCATGATAAATTGAAGTAATGGCAGCCAGCCTGAAAATGTAACAAACCACAGGGCTCATGCATCTAGAAGGTCACAATAAATGAACAGAATGTAGAGGAGGGGTGAACCCATAAAAGGGAAAAAAGTTTCATTATTGGGAAATCTAAACTTAAGTGGGGAAGGGGATGGGGTATAATCTTATAAGGGGGATAATAAAACGTAGGCAATGTCTGGAAAGATTGTAACCCCATAGTACTCGATCAATGAGGAACTGGGGGAGGGACTTTTGTGCTAGGAGATAAATTACCTGCTGTGACTGTCCTAGGTGTGCCTGCCTGCAAGACACCCGATATTGCAAGACCACTATTAAAAGTCTCACTTTCACTGTTCTTCATGCCTCTAAGTCCATTCTTTGGGTTTGGACAGGTGAGCATGTTTCTCACAACCTGGGGGCCTGTCCGGGATCTCCGTGCCTGCGTGGAGTGGGACTCTGGCCAAGAGAGGAGACATGTCCTACGCAATTTAGGTGGCCTGCTCTGTCGGGCATCCCAGCTCCCCACAGAAGCCACAGACAAACCCAAGACTTACTCAGGAGACAGTTGAGATGACACAGGGAGAAAAGCAGGCACTGTGGCAACCAGGCAACCTTGTGCATGAGCCAAAGTGGAAAATTGGACTATAAGTACTGCCTTGGTGGTTGGGCATTTTCGGCAGTTGAGTGTGTGTGTGACTGAGATGTATCTTAGATACAAAGTGAGTGCAGAGTCCCAATCTGTGGTTCTCTTCTCCCGAGAGGGAGATGGCTGGAAATTGATGAAGCTATTCTCAGGGTGTGCAAGAAACCTTCAGTAAGGGGGGTTGAGTACACAGGGAAACTCAGAGACTGACTGAAAATGGGAAACAGGAATTCTAGGCCTAGGTGACAAAGGAAATAGGGAGCCAAAGAGACTCCCTCTGACGTTCCCCCAGATAGTCCTTTGGGGAGAATGTGGCAGGTTTGGAGGAACAACCCTTGAACCAGGGACAAGGAAAAGCAAAAGATAATAAAGCATTGCTGTTTTATCTGGCCCAAAGACCCATTTGTAAACCTTCAGTCTTTTGGCTCAAGTTTGGCTCAGATGAGGATTGGGTGTGCCAAGCTTTAATTCTCTATGTGAATGATAAAACCCCATCCTCATAAGAAGAGATGTTATGCTGTCTGCTGGATCAAGGAATTCACCCCCATGTTCCCCTTCAAAGAAGAAGAAAAAGAGCTAGTAAAAAGCCCTCACCTAGGGAAAAGCCCTGGGACCCCCGTCATGCATGCCCGCTCCATATGTCTCACAAAATAGGGGACAGGAAGATCAAGGGGCAGCAGGAGGGTTAGAGGAAAAAAGACCTGGAGACCATGGGGGAGCTGAACCAACTGCTTCTTTAAATCCTTATCAAAATTTTAAAAAAGAATTAGAACAGTATAGGAGAGAGATTGAGAACTTCCCTATCCACATAGCAGGCATCTAGCATGTTCCCTTTTAGGGAAGTTCTTATGGAACAGGGAGAGATTGGCTTTGTAAATGCTCCTCTTACAAGTACTAATGTTAGGAATTTCAAGAAGGAAATGAAACCACTCCTAGGAGATCCCCTCGGTTTAGCAGACCAGTTGGACAAATTCATAGGACCCAGCTTTTACACCTGGGCTGAAATGATGTCTATCTTAAATATCCTGTTCATAGGAGAAGAAAGGGGAATGATGAGGAGAGTGGCCATGACTATATGGGAGAGGTAACACCCTCCCAGGCAAGAAGTCTTGACAGTCGAACAAAAAACTTCCAAATGTTGATCCCAAATGGGATAATAATGATCCCAGGGACCAGGCCCAAATGCAGAACCTCAGAGAACTAATAATTAAAGGGATCAAAGAGTCCACTCCTAGGACTCAATGTCTGAAAGGCACTCGAGATTCAACAAGAAAAAGAGATAACTCCCTCTGCATTCCTGCAGAGGCCAGAGATCAGCTGAAGAAAAAAAAAACAAAAAACAACCTCCGGATTAAATACAGAGGACCCAGTAAGTCAAAGCCTTTTAAAAGTTAATTTTGTAACTAAGAGCTGGCCTTGTGGGCCAGGAAATGCAGCTGCAGGTGTGGGGGTGGCAGGAGCCGCAGAGCGGGAGCAGACAGTTGAAATAAAGGTGGACAGTGTGAGAGAGAGCTAGTGTGAGTAAACCCTTGATAAAAGAACTAATGTCTATAGTACACAAAGGGAGTCATTGGGGACCCCAGGCTCTGTGTAATGCAATACTTAGTGAGGCAGCCTTGTTGGCTGGGGTGGATGCCAGGATTCTTGGTCTTGCAGCTGGGGAGATCAGGGTCGCACAGGTGGAGTGGGTTTGGAGCAGGAATTTGGTGGCGGGGGGAGGGAGCCGCTCTGCATTGAAAGGGGGATCCTAAGCAGGTTGCCAAGTTGCAATAAAAATGTTTAGAGTTTTCATAAATGGGCTAGCGAGGAGGGGGCTAGTGAAGAGGGGATGTATTATCCTCCTAGGGTCTGATGATTTAGTTGTGACCAGGTGTGCTATCTGTTTAGAGCAGAACATTTTGTCACTTACCTGGGAGGGAGAGTGTCTGTGTCTGTTCCAGGCATCTTCTTGCAGCTTCAGGCACCCATCCCCCAACCCCAGTCCGCTTTTAGCCTCCCTATCTTAGTGTGCCTAAAGGGAAAGGAATGTGCTTATTAAGGCCCACTGTTTTTACTGGGGCCCATTGTATGAGTGTGAAGTTTGGTGATTACCCAGGAGACTTCCCCCCAATCCCAACCCCCCCAACCCCCTTCCTTCTGTGCCTGAGCTGTTTATCTGTGATTTACAGGCTGAGCTTTTAGGCTGCCCTTTGTTAGAAGAGAAGTAATTTCTTTGAACCACATGAGGTTAGAAAGGGAGCTTTCTGAGCTGCTTTTTATTAGAGGGAAAGTTTTCTGCCAGGGACTCACTTTACCCTGTCTACCTAAATTTCTTTCTGCCTCCTATAACATTAGGAATTATGGGTGTATAGGGACTTATACCCTCGCTAAACAAGTATGTGGAAATTGTGTAACTTGTCAAAGGATAAACCAAAAGGTAATTAGAAAACAAGCCATGGGAGGAAGACCTCCTGGACTAAGACCATTTCAAAGCATCCAAGTAGATTTTACAGAAATGCTCAAAGTAGAAAGATTAAAGTATTTACTGGTGATCGTAGATCACCTTTCCAGCTGGGTGGAAGCCTTTTCTCTCCCAACAGCCACTGCCAGGAATATGGTCAAAATAATATTAGAACAGATTGTACCTAGATTTGGCCTGGTGAAAAATATTGATTCAGACAATGAGAGCCACTTTACCTCAAGGGTGTTAAGGGGAATTATGGAAGGTTTACAAATTAGATGGCATTATCACACCCCTTGGCATCCCCCTTCCTCTCTAAAGGTAGAAAGAGTGAATCAAACTCTCAAAAAGCATATCACCAAACTAATCTTAGAAACTAAAATGCTTTGGACCAAATGTCTCCCAGTAGCACTCCACAGGATTAGGACAGCTCCCAGAAAAGACTTGGGATTGTTCCCCTACACGTTATTATATGGGCTCCCGTATTTAGGCAGAGCTACAGATCTCCCTTCTATGAAAACCAAGGATCAATTCTTAAGAAATTATATACTGGCCATATCCTCCACCCTGTCATCCCTTAGGTTAAAAAGACTTCTAACTCAAACTCCGCCCTTAAGTTTGTGGTTCACCACTTCCAGCCTGGTGACTTGATGCTGATTAAGACTTGGAAAGAAGACAAGCTCCACCCAAGCTGGGAAGGTCCCTATCAAGTGCTCCTGACCACGGAGATGGCCCTGCAAACAGCTGAATGGAGATGGACTCACTATACTAGAGTCAAGGGACTGGTAAAAGAGGCCCTGGAAGGGAGGGAAAAAGACCAGTGGAAAGTGCCCGAGTCTAACTTTAACTTTAAGGAACCCTTAAAGTTAACTCTAAGAAAAATTTAAAAAGAAAACATGGGCTGGCCCCATTTCTGGAAGTTAATATGACTGGGATGGGCTACTATGCAAAGAGCAGAAGGTCAAAATGGAAGCTGGCAGGGGACTCCTCTCTACCCAGTCAGGTTGGTGATTAATGTGACCAAGATGGTAGCACCCCAGACTATAAGATTTAATGCCTGCCAGGTTTTACCTTGTGGAAATTAAAAAAATCAGAGACAGATCTCACAGGCAGATAAGTATCTTTGCCCTAAACCAAATACAGGTTACAGTAGGGCATCACCCTGCCCAAACTGGGGTAATATATGGTGGACTACCCAATTTCAGGGTTGGACAGTAAACATGGGGTGGGTAACTCCAAGCTGGAGACCCCTAAAGAATAAACTACATCTGTCCAAGGGCTTCCTGCCAAATAACTGCCAGAATTTTTTTTGAGACGAGTCTCCCTCTGTCGCCCAGGCTAGAGTGCAGTGGCCGAGCCCAGCTCACACACACAGGAGGAGATCGAAACCATCCTGGCTAACACGGTAAAACCCCGTCTCTACTAAAAATACAAAAAATTAGCCGGGTGTGGTGGCAGGTGCCTGTAGTCCCAGCAACTCAGGAGGCTGAGGCAGGAGAATGGCGTGAACCCGGGAGGTGGAGCTTGCAGTGAGCTGAGATCAGTTGGATGCCACCAGTTGAATGGCTTGATAAAACAGGTTTGCGCTAAACATGATACTAGCAGAAAAAGGGGGTGTATATGTTATGCTGGGTGGGAAATGTACTTGCATTCCCAACACTACTACCCCAGATGGGACCATCATAAAAGCTTTATAAGGACTAACAACTCTAGCCAATGAACTGGCAAAAAATGCTGGAATTAATGACCCATTTACAGGTTGGCTAGAAGGTTGGTTTGAAAAATGGAAAGGCATGGTAACTTCAATCCTTCCATCTCTCTTAATTGTGCAGGAGTCTTAACAGCAGTGAGATATTGTATAATCCCTTGTGTGAGGGGACTAGCACAGAGATGAATTGAAACAGCTATTAATAAACAAATGCCCATGACTTACCAGCAGAGTATCCTGCTACTATTAGAAACCAAATTAAACTCACTCTCCTATGTAAGGAAGAAAAAAAGTAAACAACTTCTAGAGCAATTCAAGGACCAAAAGGGTTTAAATGAAAATGAGACCAAAGGAAGTCAATAGAAAACAGGAGGGAATTTGTGAGAAAACATTTTACATGTTCCATTTTCAAGGCATGATAAATCTAAGTATTGGCAGCCAGCCTGCAAATGTAACAAGCTGCATGGGCCATGCACCTAGAAGGTCACAATAAGCGAACAGAATGTAGAGGAGGGGTCAGTCCATAAAAGGGAAGAAAGTTTCATTATTGGGAAATTGAGACTTAAGTGGGGAAGGGGACAGGGTATAACCTTATAAGGGGGATAATGAAACTTAGGTGACGTCCGGGAAGATTGTAACTCCATAGTACTCGACCAGTGAGGAACTGGGGGAGGCACTCATATGCTAGGAGATAAATTACCTGCTGTGACTGTCCTGAGTGTGCCTGCCTACTAGACACCCGATCTTGCAAGAGCACTATTAAAAGTCTCACTTTTGCTGTTCTTCATGCTGCTAAGTCCATTCTTTGGGTTTGGATGGGTGAGAGTGTTTCTCACAGCCTCATTTGCTCATTTTACAAACTCAGTTCCAGACATTGTTCTGGACCAAGGCCAGCCCTGCCCTCAAGGCACTTCTAGTTCAGTGAAGTAGGCAGACAAGCAGATAGACCAGCTTGGGGGTGGGGGATACATCAACGGAGATAAGCCCAGGTCAGACCAGGGTGCTGAGCCCTGCAGGGCATCCTCCAGCCTGCAGGTGAGGCCTGGGGAATGCAGAGGGATGGCATAGCAAGTTTTGCCTGGGCTGAATTCTAAGGAAGGTGTAGGCGTTAGTAAAGACGGTGATGAGGGCGGGAGTGGGGTGCAGGGTGTGCAAAGCCCTGGGGGCCAGATAGCACACCCAACCCAGACTCTCAGTCTGGCTTTAGGGTATCAATAGGTGGAGGCAGTGATAGCCTTAACTTACGGAGTCCAAAGCTGAGGGGTTCCGTTTGAGGAGGAAGGGTCCAGATGGGCCACAGCAGGCACAGTGGGGATCTGGGGAGCTTCCCAAAGGGGTGGGGTCTGTACTGGCCCTTGAAAGAGACTGGGGGGGCTGGGGCACTGGACGGTGCCATTTGTGGCTTTACATGTGTCCTGAAGATGCTCCAGGGGTTTTCACTGATGCCTCACGTGTCAGCCCCTTGAGAATGGGATCATTTTTCTGATGGGCCAAGGGCTGACAGCCCCTTCCCTTCTGCTCAGAAACGGCCTTGGCCAACAGTCTCACATGCCACAGAGAAGTAGCTGAGGTCCACCAGGGTGTGGGGTCTGGGCCTAGAGGGACTTCTCGGGTTATGTCACGTTTTCTTATTTATCCCTAGAGGTGGTTCCAGGAAAGAGGGACATGAGAAAAAGCAACCCTTTCCTAATAGAGTGAGCACGGGAGACCAGGGACTTGGAACCTCTCCTCAGCAAGTCTGCGGCAGACCGGACTCACTCGGCCTCCTGAGCCCCCCGGAAGAGGCGGTAGCCAGGCCTGGGGTAGATGGGGGCCAGGAACTGGGGGCCTGTGCAGCTGGGGCTTAGGCCTCTGCTTGCTCAGTCAGAACATGAAGACGGTAGAGGTGCCTTTTCCCTGCGGCTCTTACAGAGGGACAAAGATGATGGGGCTCTGAGGCCACCAGAGAGAATGAGGATGGCCTACCTGGAGAAGGGAGTATCCCAAGAGCAAGCTGCGCCTGAGAGGTGAGCCTGGTCACCACCCCGCTGCTCTGGATCTTCAGCAGAGCAAGCCCCGCCCTGCCCTGCTTGTTTGAGGTGGCCAGGACGCACACACACCCTGCCCACAAGCACCCTATAAAGGAGACTTCTGTCCTGAGCACTGTGTGCTGGGCCCTTGCATGTGCGACTGTATCACATCCGTCATCCCAGGAGGTGGGTACTATCACCATCTCCATTTTACCGGTGAGTAGACGGAGGTTCCGAGACACAAAGTCACTACAGGTGCACGCTGGTAAGCAGCTGTGCTGCAGCGTGGGCCCAGGTCTGCCTGTCTCCAAAGCACACACTCTTGACGCTGCATCCTCTTGTTCAGGCTGGGGAGAATGGAGTGGTGTGGCAATCGAGGGCTTTGCATAACCAGATCAATAAGGATGCCTCATTTACAGGTCCACTCAGTCCATCTTTACTGTATGCACATGTGCTCTGTGCTAGGCACTGTGCCCAGTGCTGGGGACACTGTGGGGAACAGAATCCACATGGTCCCTGCCCTCGGGGCCTTTCTGAGATAGCTGCTCACATGTAAGGAAGAGTAGACACCCTGATAAGCACCATGGAGGGAAAGTACGGGTTACTGAGAGAGGATAACCTCGGAGCCTAATTTAGGCAAGGGCAGGGGTTTTCAGGAAAGACTTCCTGGAGGAGTGGAAGTAAGATGAGTGACCAGGAGTTAGCCAGGGGAAGATGAACCAGAGCATTTCAGACCCAGGCTATTACACATACAAATGTGGCAAGGGGAAGAGCTGGCTGGGGCACGTAAAAGTTTTGTGAGTGGGGCAATGTGCAGTGGGGGAAGGAGGGCAGATTGGGTAGGGGCCCAATGGGGCAGGGACTGGGTGGGGATCATGGAGAGGCTCTGGGAAGCCAAGGTGGTATGTGAAATGAGAACTCCCTCTTTTTCCCATCAGCTAAATGGGAACCACACACTGCATGTAGCCTCCTTAGCTAATAGCTTGGGCTGTATTAATAGTGGTATAGCATGCAGGTCAAAGGAGGTGATTTTTCCTCCTTCTGGCTCAGACTGCATCTGAAGGATTATGGTCCTCTTGGGGCCCCTGCTGCCCAACATCTGCAGGAGAAGAGCCAGCATGCTGAAGGCTTTGCAAAAGCCAGGCTGGATGAGCAGGGAAGAGCAGCCTCAGGGGACAGCAGTTTATCCTAGAACTCTGAGAAATGTCCTGGAGGCAAAATTGAGCCCCAGAGAAGGAAAATGTCCTGGCACTTAGAGCTTATGGAAATGGAGGGAGTGACTGAGGGAGTGAGCCTCCTGCTCTGGGGATGTTTGAGGAGACACTGGAGGACCAGAGGTGTGAAGAGGGCCCCTGCTTAGCTTCATGGGTGGCCTAGAGTCAGTCCTTGCCATTGCTCGAGCATCTACTGTGTGCTCCCTCCTTTCCACCTTCAGGCTGGAGACTCACCACACATGTCCCCCAAACACAGGATTTTGGACCTCACAAATGGTGGGGCTGACCCAGGCTAGTCTGAGGCGGGCTCAGGTCTTCTTTCTGCTCAGACTGCTTTGGGGGAAACCAGGGATTAGGGATGGGTGGTGGTCTCAGGCCCATGGGCTGGCTGCTGCTGATCACCCTCTGAAGTTATTTCCCAGGGCCTGACTTTCAGAGTCCTGAGTGTGTTCTGGTGCCCTGGACCCTCCAGCTGTCAGTCACGCAGTCCTCACCTATTCGGAACCTAAGAGAAGTCAACACATCCTTCCTCCACTTCCCCTTAAACTGTGTGCATACTGGGACTTCCCAGTCGTCTCTGGGTGTTCCCCAAACAGAAGGCTGCCCTGGCTCTCATACCCCAGACCTCTCACTCTTGGCTGCCTCTGTCTCTGACGTTATGTTAGTCCCCAGGCCCTCACCTTCTTTCCTGATAATGGCTCCAACCCATGCCCACGGCTCCTTTCCACTGCCATCACTGGGCTTCCAGACCTGGCCTCCCTGGAGGTCCTGCCACCTACCTTCTGCTCCCCGCTTGGCCTGTCTACTCTCTGCTGAGTTCTGAGACCAGGGCCAGTTACAGTTAAAAAAAAAATCGAAGAATAACACATATGGTAAAGTGCACACATCTTAAGGGTACACAGCATGATGGATTTTTTTTTTTTTTTTTGAGACAGGGTTTCTCTGTCACTCAGGCTGGAGTGTAGTGGGGCAATCACTGCTCGCTGCAACTCAGCCTCGACCTCCTGGGCTCAGGTGATCCTCCCACCTCAGCCTCCTGAGTAGCTAGGATACAGGAGCGTGCCACCATGCCCAGTTATTTTTTGTAGAGATGGGGTTTTGTCATGTTACCCAGGCTGGTCTCCAACTTCTGGGCTCAAGAGATCTGCCCACCTCAGCCTCCCAAAGTGCTGGGATTACAGGTGAAAGCCACCACACCTGGCTGGCCTGCATGATGGATTTTTAGAGGTGTACACACCTGTGAACCACTACCCAGATCAAGCTCAAGAACTTTTTCAGGTCCATTCTTTCCAAAAACCTCCATCCTCTAGGCTCCCACAGCTTTACTATGGGATACTTGGCAGGTGTTGCCTTATATTCCAACTAGCTAGAGGGCCGGGACCCCTCCTGTTTGCTGTTTTTGCTTCGCCCTGCTGACCTAGCATGGTGCAATGCCCGTAGGTAGTGCTCCTGAGGCCCATTAGATGGAAGGGTTTAGAGTTCTCCCAAAGTGTCCCAGAATCTGTGCTCAGTTGTCCCTCAGAAATGTGGGAGAGGCGACAGAGATGGAGGATGAGGTCACCAGAGTGCACAGGATCCCTGAGCACCCAGTGTGCTGGTTCTGCTCAGGTGACCTGCCACCCCAGGGATGATATGCACAGGCCTGGAGGCAGACATTCTCAGCAGAGGTCTCAGGAGTGTAGAATTCCTTGTATGGATGCCCTGCCCAGAGGACACAGGCTGCAGCATAGCTCTGCCCAAACTCCCATCCCAGACCCAGAGACACCTGCCTTGAGTGCCCACCATGGCAGGCTCAGAAATCTGAAGGAATAGGGCCAGGCTGTGCTTAGGGGAGCCTTTGAAGTCAGGTGCCTG
The DNA here is from genome assembly GCF_003255815.1 of Theropithecus gelada. Taxonomy (NCBI): domain Eukaryota; kingdom Metazoa; phylum Chordata; class Mammalia; order Primates; family Cercopithecidae; genus Theropithecus; species Theropithecus gelada. The sequence continues at coordinate 50,762,175 of NC_037674.1, forward strand.
TTGCAGAATGCTCTGGGAGAGGTCAGAATGCATAGCTTCTCACCTGGAGGGCAAGACCTCCTTGGCTGACTTCCCCCTTCCCCTGGAACCTGTCCCTTCCCTCTCCTTGGTGCAGAGCCCAGCTAGGGAGGTAGTACCACCAAAGGAACAGAGTCTCAGCCTAGACTTGAGCAGCAACATGGGGATGGCAGGCGGCTGGAGGTGGGTGGGGAGGCAGGGCAGCATGGGTGTGTGGTGCATAAAGTCCAACAGCTGTTTTGGAGAGGTAGGTCTCCAGGCTGCCGGAAGACTAGAAGATGCTTTCTCTGCTCTTAAGGCACAACCCTCCAGATCTTTGAGGAGGAGAGAAAGAGCCCTTTTCTGGGGTCCAGATCCCCGTTGTCACTGGGAGTCTTTCCCTTGGGTGGACTCTTGAGTCCTGGAAGCCATATTATTCCTGTCTCCTCTTTGACTGTAGTAAATAGGGATCTCACACGAGGCTTGGGGCTGCTAGGTAAATCTTTGTTTTTACATCACATCTGCTATTTCAGTGATGGATGCAGGCCTTGGATCCCAGACACCAACATATGTCTTCTTAACCACTTGCTTAAGGCAGCATGGTGGCAAAGTCTTATTATCAGAGATGGTCTGTCCCTCCATGATTGGTAGAGGCATGGCCTTGAGCATATGAGGCCAAAGAGGGAGGGAAAGAGAAGGAGGAGAAATGAACATCAATGATCAATGCAGGTGCTAAGTACCTTAGATCAACTGAAGTACCTCAGATCAACTTCTGAAAGGGGAAGGCTGACAAGTTAACATTTCTGGAGTGTCTGTTCTGTGACAAGTGCTTGCTTGCTCTTGTGTGATCCACAGGATGTCTTACTATCCTCATCTTACTGAGAAGGAAATTGATGCTCAGGGGAGTTATCCAATCAGAATAAAAAAGCAGGCAGATATGGTGCTGGATTCTGAGCCAGGTGTATCCAACTCCAAGGCTGGCTCCTTCTCCTCCATGGAATGTACTGTCTAGGGGCCATGAGCATGCTTTCATGGTAAGATGTCCTGTCCCACACCAAGGGGCCCCTCTCCAGAGACTTTTTTTGAGATGGGGTCTGGCTATGTTGCCCAGGCTGGTCTTGAAATCCTGGCCTCAAGCGATCCTCCCACCTTAGCCTCCTGAGTAGCTGTGATTACAAGCACGAGCCACCATGCTCAACTTCTCTAGAGATTTGAGGGAAGCTTCCAACATGTAAGAGAGAGGCCAAAACAGCAGAACAAATGGAACTTAGAGGAAACAAAGATGATGCAAAGAGCAGAAGAAAATGTTGAAGAAACTGCCATTGATCATTTCAGAGAGATTGGAAAACATACTGCATCCACAAAACAGGAACTGGATGCCATAGAAGGTGGAGCAATCAGAGAACAAGAATTTAAAATGTGAGAGAGTGGTAGAAAGGTAAAGTCAAGGAAACCTTTCAGAAAGTTACACAGAAAGATTCAGAGATGAACAACAGGATACAAAAAATAAGAAAATTAGATCAATCTGAGTTTCAACATCTGACTGATGGAACTTCCTGAAAAAGAGGACAGAGATAACAGGGGGTAAAGAGTTAGAAACACAGGCTGGGCGCGGTGGTTCACGCCTGTAATCCCAGCACTTTGGGAGGCCAAGGCAGTTGGATCATGAGGTCAGGAGATAGAGACCCTGTCTCTTCTAAAAATACAAAAAATTAGCTGGGCGTGGTGGTGGGCGCCTGCAGTCCCAGCTACTTGGGAGGCTGAGGCGAGAGAATGGCGTGAACCTGGGAGGTGGAGCTTGCAGTGAGCTGAGATCATGCCATGGCACTCCAGCCTGGGCTACAGAGCAAGACTCCATCTCAAAATAAAATAAAATAAGAGTTAAAAACACAATAAACATTTTCAGAAAAGACGAAAGTGCTTAACTGAGAGTCCATTGAGTGCCTGGCAAAATGAATGTATATAAAACAAAGCAAAATCTCTCACCAAGGCTCATCATTGTGAAATCTTAGAACACTAGGATTCAAGAGAAGATCTTAGGGAGTGGACATCTGGAATGCTGACAGGACGAGCTCTGCAGACAACACAACCGTAACTAATGAAAAATAATTTTAAAAACAACCATTCATATTCTCTGCAATTTTTCTTAAGACCATATAGCAAATAAAGAAACATTTATTGGCCGGATGCAGTGGCTCACACCTGTAATCCCAGCATTTTGGGAGGCCAAGGTGGGAGGATCACTTGAGGCCAGGAATTTAAGACCAACCTGGGTAACAAAGTGAGACCCCATCTCAAAAAAAAAAAAAAAAAAATTAGCCAGACTAGTGGCACACACCTGTGGTCCCAGCTACATGGGAGGCTGAGGCAGGAAGATTGCTTGAGCCCAGGAGGTCGAGGCTGGAGTAAGCCATGTTCGTGCCACTGCACTCCAGCCTGGGCAACAGAGCAAAGGGGCTTGAATTTAATTTGATCGGACTGTGGAGAAATGTACGCCCAAGTGATAAAAAACAATAGAGGAACCAGTCAGCAGTTAGTAGAGGCTAACAGTTGTGTGACACCCATCTACAGGTTAACAGAAAGCTCAAGAACAGACACAAAGAAAGCTATCTTAAAGCCATGGTCATTCCAGGGTGACAGTACACATACGCAAGGCTGTGGCTTCTTAGGCATGACGTCAGAAACTGCACACAGCAGGGAAATAAACTTCCCTAAAATAGTCCAGCCAGGCCACTAAATAAATAAGCAAACGACAAAAACAAGAAGTTGTGTGCATGGGGCAGAGGGGTCGTGGTTAGTATCCAGAGTTGCTGCAATTTATTATCTGAAACATTAATATATATATATATTTTTTTTGAGATAAAGTCTCACTCTGTTGCCCAGGCTGGGGTGCAGTGGTGAGATCTCGGCTCACTGCAGCCCCCACCTCCTGGATTCAAGCAATTCTCCTGCCTCAGCCTCCCAAGTAGCTAGAATTACAGGTAGTGCCACCACACCCAGCTAAGTTTTGTATTTTTAGTAGAGATGGGGTTTCACCATGTTGGCCAGTCTGGTCTTGAATTCCTGACCTCAGGTGATCTGCCCACTTCAGCCTTCCAAAGTGCTGGGATTACAGGCGCAAGCCACCATGCCTGGCCAATGTTAATATATTTTATACTATAAATATGTATTATTTTAACATAATATATAACTATGTATATACTCTATATATTATAAAACACAGTTTTTAACAAAAAATTATGGGACATGCATAGAAAGAGTAACATGTGATCCATACACAAGAAAAAAGCAGGCAACAGAGCTGTCTTTGAGAGGGTCCAAATGTCAGACTTAGCAGGCAAAGACTTCCAAGCAGCCATTAAACAACTAAAGGAAACCACACTTAAAGAAGTAAAGGAGGCCAGGTGTGGTGACTCACGCCTGTAATCCCAGCACTGTGGGAGGCCGAGGCAGGCGGATCACAAGATCAAGAGATCGAGACCATCCTGGCCAACATGGTGAAACCCTGCCTCTACTAAAAATACAAAAGTTAGCTGGGCATGGTGGTGTGTGCCTGTAGTCCCAGCTATTTGGGAGGCTGAGACAGGAGAATCACTTGAATCCAGGAGGCAGAGGCTGCAGTGAGCCGAGATCACACCACTGCACTACAGCCTGGTGACAGAGCAAGACTCTGTTTCAAAAAAAAAAAAAAAAAAAAAATGAAGTAAAGGAAGGAGGGGCATGGTGGCTCACGCCTGTAATCCCAACACTTTGGGAGGCTGAACTGAGAGGATTGCCTGAGGCCAGGAGTCAAGACCGGCCTGGGCAACACAGAGCGGCTCATCCCTACAAAAAATTTTAAAATTACCCAGATGTGGTGGCATATGCCTGTAGTCTCAGCTACTTGGGAGTTTGAGGCAAGAGGATTGCTTGGGCCCAGGATTCTGAAGCTGCTATTAGCCATGATTTCACCACTGAACTCCAGCCTGGGTGACAGAGTGAGATACTGTCTGAAAAAAAAAAAAAAAAAAAAAAGCTAGGCACAGTGGTTCACTCCTGTAATCCTGGCACTTTGGTAGACTGAGGTGGGCAGAGTGCATGAGGCCAGGAGTTTAAGACCAGCCTGCCTAACATGGTAAAACCCTATCTCTACTAAAAATATAAAAATTATGGGTGCATACAGTGGCTCATGCCTGTAATCCCAGCACTTTGGGATACCAAGGCAAGCAGATCATTTAAGGTCAGGAGTTCGAGACCAGCTGGCCAACATGGTGAAATCCCATTTCTACCAAAATTAAAAAAAAAAAAAAATAGCCAAGCATGGTGGCACATGCCTGTAATCTCAGCTACTTGAGAGACTGAGGCATAAGAATCGCTTGAACCTGGGAGGCGGAGGTTGCAGTGAGCTGAGATCATGCCACTGCACTCTAACCTGAGTGACAGAGTGAGACTCTGTCTAAAAAAAAAGACAATACAAAATAAAGAAGTAAAGTATAATGACCGTGTCTCATCAAATAGGAAATATCAACAGAGAAATAGAAATTATACAAGAAAAAACAAAATGGAAATTCCAAAGTTGAAAATTATAGTAACTGAAATGAAAAATCCAGTAGAGGAGTTCAGTAATCAATTTGAACTGGCAGAAGCAAGAATCAGTGAACTTAAAGATAGATTGATAGAGAATATGCAACCTGAAGAACAAAGAGAAAAAGGAACGAAGAAAAATGAACAAAGCCTTAGAGAAATGTGGGATATCATTAGGTACACCAAAATATATATAATAGGAGTACCAGAAAGAGGAGAAAAAGAAAGGAAGAAAACAAATATTTGAAGATGTAATGGCTGAAAATTTCTTAAAAATGATGAAAACCACTCAGCTACACATCTAAGAATCTTAAGGAACTCCAAGTCGTAGAGATCCACACTCAGATACACTCTATTAAAACTCTGGAAAGCTAAGGACAAAGAGAATATATTGAAAACAAGAGAAAAATGATTTGTCATGTCCAAGGGAATCCCAATAACAATAACAGCCACCTTCTCATCAGAAAAAAATGGAGGGAAGAAGGCAGTGGGATTATACATTCAAACTGCTGAAAATAACCTGTCAGCCAACAATCTTTTCCAGCAAAACTTGTATTATGGGATCTTTGGGGTTTTGATTTTTTGGCCAGAAACCTGTGGCTGGTGGTGCCTTTGCTCAAGCTCTTGTCCTGTGTCCAGGAAGAATGAGGAATGCAGACAAGTGAAGGGTGAACAAGTCAAAGAGGAGCTTTATTAAGTGTTAGAACAGCTCAGAGGAGGCCCGCAGTGGGTAGCTCCTCTCTGTAGGTAGGTTGTCCTGTTGAGTGTTCAGCTCTCAGCAGAGAGGAGGCCCTGGAGAGGGTAGCTCATCTCTGCAGCTGGTCATCCCATTGTCTATTCAGCTCTGGCTGAGCCCGGGGCTTTTATGGGCCTCAGAGGGGAGGAAGTGTGCAATGACTGGTCCATGGGCAGCCATGGTGGCCTGGAAAAGGCACCAGTTCTTACTCCGACTGTGGGACTGGCAGCCTGGCCCACAGCCTTCAGGCCTTCCCTGACCTGAAAGTGGGGCCTCACCAGGGACCTGTTTTCCTCTGCCCAGGAATTGATCCACCTCATGCTGCTATTCATGGTGTCAGGGCTTGGCCCCAACATTGTTCCAAGATTGGAGTGGGTGCCAACAGCAGGGAGAAGCCAGGCAGTGGGAGTAGGCATTTCTGAGCCTGAAAAGCAAGGGGTGCCTTTCTGTTCCCCCAAGAATGCAGGGACGTCTGAGTCTTCAGCCTGGTTTGGATGGCTGCAGCCATGCCCAGGAAGGCAGGGCTCCTGCACGGCCTGCTCTGTGGAGCAAAAGGTGAGGACCATGCCTCCCTGCTGCAGCTGGTGTTTTGGCAGTGGCCACTCTAGATGGATCGCTGTTGCCATTACTAGATTCCAAAAAGAAAAATGAAATATAGACATTTCCAGATAAACAAAAATAAACATAATTGGTTGCTACCAGACCTGCCTTACAAGATACAATAAAGAAAGTTCTTCAGAATTTAAGTAAATGACCCCAACAGCACTCAAAAACCATATGGAAAAACAGAGTGCTGATAAAGGTAATTACGTAAGTATAAAAGACAGTATAAATACACATTTCTTCTTCTTTCTGTTAACTGATTGTAAAAAGCAATTGTATAAAACAATGTCTATTATTATTGGGTTTGTAGCATATAGAAATGTAATATAGTCAATAACAACAGCACATAGTAGGTGTTCAAAAGCTGGGAGCTGCTGTGTTGTTGTTGTCATTATTGACTGGCCTGTTTAGGGGCACAAAAGTGGATTATAGGAACTCCAGAAAGGGATGCTTGATTTCAATACTCGGAAAAATTTTAAAGGAATATTAAAATGCATATAGAAGCATTTTGAAAATATTGACTATTTACTCCTGTATCCAGAAATATGCAGACTAATTGAATAGAGAAATCCCTTCCTAAAAATGCTGAATAAAACATCAAATATGTCTTATGTGAAAGCACAGATGAACGGGTGTTAAACAGGGAACCAGTCAGAAGCCAAAATAACAAGAGCATGACCCTATCAGGGTGAGCCTGCACTGGGGCCTGTGCTTCCTGAGGCCCTGGGTTGTAAATGGCCAGCATGCCAGGCACCTCCTGGGCACCACTACAGTCTGCTTGGCCCCAGTTCTGATTCTGGCCACTGTTGAGATGATGAGTGTTCTGTAGGCCTCATGCAGGTGCCACTTCACTTTGGGCACATGGGGCCCACCCCTCCCTTCCTGTCTGAGTCTCACTGACCCCACAGGGCAGATGCTCTTGGGAATCCCCTGGACCCTTATGCATGTGTGGACCCCAAGTTCAGGGGAGTTCATGTCTGTGAGGCCACTCTTGACCAATGAGTGACACAAGCAAATACTCAATGTGTCTTTTTTGTTTCTCCCATTTCATAAGACTCCTTGGAAGATCCTATGGAATCAATAATTCCTATGGAATCAAGCACCTATCAGAGGTCCCAGGTCCCCTTGATAACCTGACCTTGTCCCGGGCTTCCCTCTTTCTTTGTTTCTCTCTCCAGCCCTTACTCCTGCTCCCTGGGATTACGTCCCAAATTAATTCCACAAAAACCTTTGTCTGAGGCTCTGCTTTTAGGGGACCCAAAACTAATCGGGAAAGAGGAGGAAAGGCCTGAAGTCTGGTCCTGGGAGGTAGGACCCTTCCACTCCTCCAAATTTGGGACTTCTCAGAAGTCAATACCCTAGGGGAGATACAGGGAAAACAACTCACCTACAGAAGACTTTGCTGTATCCACTTAGCTGTGGCCGGAGACGCAACACAGGGTAAAAAGGAAGTCCAAAAGCCAACATTCATGCAGAGAAAAGCCCAAAATTATATTCCCTGTATGACCAGAAAAACCCTAAGCCAAAAAAATGTTTAAAGTGGATCTGAGTTGGAAGTACTTTTAGGCGCCTGGCAAAAGCAAACAAAAAGCCTTTTTGGAAGAATATATTTTAAACACAGATTCAAAGACTTCCCACAAAGAATGACAAGAAACATGACCTCATAATTAACAATTAATAAGTTCATATGGAAACAAACCACAAGGAGTATGAGTCAGCAGAAACAATAAATAAATAGCAGGGTGAGACCCACAAATACTGCATAAGATAGAATAATGAGACATAGAATAGAAACTAAGTATTTTAATGTATTTAACGAAGTGAAAAAAGATACTGAAAATATAATGAGAAACTAATAATATTAATTAGGCATATTTATTTATTTATTTATTTATATATTTTTAAGATGGAGTCTTGCTCTGTCACCCAGACTGGAGTGCAGTGGCACAATCTCGGCTCACTGCAAGCTCTGCCTCCTGGGTTCAGGCCATTCTCCTGCCTCAGCCTCCGGAGTAGCTGGGACTACAGGTGCCTACCACCACACCCGGCTAATTTTTTGTATTTTTAGTAGAGACGGGGTTTCACCGTGTTAGCCAGGATGGTCTCGATCACCTTACCTCGTGATCCGCCCGCCTTGGCCTCCCAAAGTGCTGGGATTACAGGCGTGAGCCACCACGCCCAGCCTAATTAGGCTTATTTAAAGATGAACCAGATAAAACTTCTACAAATGAAACTGCAATAATTAAAATAAAAAAGACTCAAAAGACAAGTGAAAAAGCTGAATAGACCAAGGTGAAGACAGAATAGTAAACTGAAAAGTAGAGCTTAAGAAATTACCAAGAATTCAACAAAGAAAGGTAATAAAGTGAAATATGAAAAAGAAGTTAAGAGACATGGGAGAAATTCAGCATTTATTCATGATAAAACCTCTCAGCAAACTAAGAATTAAAAAGCCTCAAGCCTGTAATCCCAGCACTTTGGGAGGCCGAGACGGGCGGATCACGAGGTCAGGAGATCGAGACCATCCTGGCTAACACGGTGAAACCCCGTCTCTACTAAAAAATACAAAAAAACTAGCCGGGCGAGGTGGCGGGCGCCTGTAGTCCCAGCTACTCGGGAGGCTGAGGCAGGAGAATGGCGGGAACCCGGGAGGCGGAGCTTGCAGTGAGCTGAGATCCGGCCACTGCACTCCAGCCTGGGTGACAGAGCGAGACTCGGCCTCAAAAAAAAAAAAAAAAAAAAAAAAAAAAAGAATTAAAAAGCACTTCCTCAACTCAGTGAAAGACATCCACAAAAATCCTATACCTACTGTCGTATTTTATAGTGAAAGACTGAAGTCGGCTGGGCGCGGTGGCTCATGCCTGTAATCCCAGCACTTTGGGAGGCTGAGGCGGGTGGATCACCTGAGGTTATCCCGGCCTGCGGGATCGTCACTGCAGGCCCTGGAAGAGGGGGTGGGAATTTGGGGAACAAGAGATACGAGAAATGGAGACAAGACAGTGCTCTGATCAAGTCTCTCCTTTAATGGCGGTAATGCAGTGCCTTATATACACTTGGAGGGGAAGGGGTTGGGCCAAGGCGAAAATGATCTCATCGCGGAGGGTGTGGCCAGATAGGTATTGGTTTCTCTGGTCCAACGTCCTGTGGCGCCTGCGCTGTCAGGTAGCAATTTTCGCGGGCGCGGGAAAAATGGGTGAAGAAGAAGCAGGAAGAGCGCCATCTTTTATGAGGTATTAATACAGGGGAAAAGGCAAAGATAGGGAGGAGGTGTAAGGTGGAAATGAATAAAGCTCAGTCGTTTTTAATCGTCAATTATTATTCGCTATGGCTGGGGCGTGCAGCTCCGGACATGAGGTGAGGAGTTTGAGACCAGCCTGGCCAACGTGGTGAAACCCTGTCTCTATTAAAAATACAAAATTAGCCGGGTGTGGTGGCGCATGCCTGTAATCCCAGCTACTCGGGAGCCTGAAGCGGAGGTTGCAGTGAGCAGAGGCCTCACCATTGCACTCCAGCCCGGGTAACAAGAGTGAAACTCTGTCTCAAAAAACAACAGCAATAACAACAAAAAACAATACTGAAGTCTTTTACTCTAAGTCAGGAACAAGCAAGGATGTTCACCCTTACCACTCCCATTCTGCATTCTACTGGAGGTCCTAACCAGGGCTAGAAGTCAATAAAGATATAATCAAATAAATAAAAGTCTTACAGATTGGAAAGGAAGAAATAAACCTGTCTCTGTTAGTAGAATACATAATTGTTTATGTAGAAAATCACAAAGAATCTACAAAAAAGCAACTACAACTAATAAGTAAATTTATCAAGGTTACAAGATACGAGATCAACAGAGAAGAATCATTACGTTTCTATATATTAGGAATGCCCAATTAAAATGGGAATTTTTAAAAAATGCCATTTTAATTAGCATAAAAAACATGGAATACTTGGCATAAATCTAACAAAACATGCAAGATTGACATGTTGAAAACAAGACATTGATAAGAGACACTAAAGAAGACCTAAATAGAGGCAATGAGTTGGAAAAAATATATATTTTTTTTCTTTTTTACACTATCCACCTGGAGACAGAAAAATCTATATTTTAGAGTCCCAATTCTCCCCAACTTGATCAGCAGATTTAACGTAATCCCAATCAACAGCCCAGCAGGATTTTCATAAAAATCAGTATGTTGATTCTAAAATATTTATGGTAATACAAAGAAACTTGAATATCCAAAACAAATTTTGAGAAAAAGAACAAATTAGGAAGACTCACACTGCTAGGTTATAAGACTTATTATAGAGTTACAGTATTTAAGTCAGTGTAGTATTGACAAAAGGATAGATACGTACACTCCATCAATTGAACAGAATTGAGAGTCCAGAATTAGAGGCACATATATACGGTCAACTGACAATTGATAGTTGACAACGGTGCCAAGTCAATTCAAAGGAAAAATAATAGTCTTTTTGACAAATTAGGATGGGACAACTGGTTACTGTATTTATTTATTTTTTGAGACAGTCTCACTCTGTCACCCAGGCTGGAGTGCAGTGGCGCGATCTCAGCTCATTGCAACCTTTGCCTCCCAGGGTCAAGTGATTCTCCTGCCTCAGCTTCCCAAGTTGCTGGGATTACAGGCGCTTGCCACCACGCCCAGCTAATTTTTGTATTTTTAGCACAGACGAGGTTTCACCATGCTAACCAGGCTGGTCTCGAACTCCTGACCTTGTGATCCACCCACCTTGGCCACTTAAAGTGCTGGAATTACAGGCATGAGCCACTGCGCCTGGCCTTGTTATTATTTTATTTTATTTTATTTTATTTTTTGAGACAGAGTCTTGCTCTGCCGCCCAGGCTGGAGTGCAGTGGTGCGAGCTCCGCCTCCTGGGTTCATGCTATTTTCCTGCCTCAGCCTCCCAAATAGGTGGGACTACAGGCGCCTGCCACCCTGCCTGGCTAATTTTTTGTGTTTTTTTAGTAGAGACGGTGTTTCATTGCGTTAGCCAGGCTGGTGTCGATCGCCTGACCTTGTGATCTGCCCTCCTCAGCCTCCCAAAGTGCTGGGATTACAGGCCTGAGCCACCGCGCCTGGCCCATACCATATTTTAAAAGTCAATCAATATTTAATTTATTAACATTACTGTCACTAAAGTTGGTATACAACTCCCTTCTCCTAAATTTGACTGACTTTTTTTTTTTAAAGTAACTCAAAATGACCATACACGGAAAATATAACTATAAGCCTTTTAGAAACAAACAAACAAACAAACAAAAATCAGTGGAAAAATCTTCGTGACCTTGCGTCAGACAACATTATTAACTAACTTGACCTACCTTTGATAGAATGCTCAGTCCATTAACACTAGAATACACATTATTTTCAAGCAAACTTGGAACATTCTCCAGTACAGATAACATACTAAGCTATAAAACTAGATTCAACAAATTTTTTAAAATTGAAGTCATGCAAAATATGTTCACCATACTCAACAGAATTAAATAGAAATCAATAAAAGAAGAAAATAGAGAAATCCCCAAATATTGGGAAATTAAACCAGGCACTTGTCAATACTCATGGGCCAAAATGAGAGCACAATAAAAATTAAAGTTTAAATGGACCTGAATGAAAACTGAATCACAGCATGTCAAAATTCATTGTATGTCATTAAAGCAGTGCTTACAGGGAAGTTATAGTATTAAATGCTTATATTAGAATGGGAGAAAACCAAATATCAATAATCTAAGCTTCCACCTCAAGTAGTTCAAAAAAGAAGAGAAAATCAAACTCAAACTAAGCATACCAAGATATGCATCTGCCAAAAACAAAACAAAACAACAAAACAAAACACACCAAAGTAAGAAGAAGGGAGGAAATAATAAAGAGCAGAGATAAATGAAATAGAAAAAACAATAGAGAAAATCTATGGAAACAAAAGTTGGTTCATTTAAAAAAATCAACAAAATCAGCCGGGCGCGGTGGCTCACGCCTATAATCCCAGCACTTTGGGAGGCTGAGGTGGGTGGATCACGAGGTCAGGAGTTCCAGACCAGCCTGACCAACATGGTGAAACCCCATCTCTAATAAAAATACAAAAATTACGGGCTCCTGTAGTCCCACCTACTCGGGAGGCTGAGGCAGGAGAATGGCGTGAACCCAGGAGGCGGAGCTTGCAGTGAGCTGAGATCCGGCCACTGCACTCCAGCTTGGGCGACAGAGCGAGACTCCGTCTCAAAAAAAAAAAACAACCAAAAATTAGCTGGGCATGGTGGTGGGCGCCTGTAATCTCAGCTGCTCGGGAGTCTGAGGCAGGAGAATCGCTTGAACCTGGGAGGCGGAGGTTGCAGTGAGCCGACGTAGCGCCATTGCACTCCAGCCTGGGCGACAGTGAGACTCTATCTCAAAAATAAATAAATAAATAAAATAAAGAAAAGAAAAAATCAACAAAACTGATAAAGCTTTAACTGGTCTGACCAAGCAAAAGGAGAGAATATACAAATTACTAAAATCAACAATAAAAGAGGGACATCACAACAGAGGAGTTACCAAATAACTACAGCTGACTTGATACTTAATGGTACAGACTGAATACTTTCTCCCTAAGATCAGGAAAAAGGCAAGAATATTGTCTGTCTCCACTTCTATTCCATATTGTATTGGAGTAGAATTTCCAGTACGATCAGGGAAGGAAAAGTAATTATAGGCATGTAATTAGAAAGTAATAGGTAAGACTGTCTTTAATTACAGAATACATATATGTACATAACTCTAGGGAATGTACTTTAAAACCAGGAATACTAATAAGCAAGTTTAGCAGGATCACAGTATGCAAGATCAATATACATAATCAAAAAACTCTCCACAAAGAAAAGCCCCAAGCACAGATGACTTCACTGGTGAATTTTATGATACAGTTAAAGAAAAATTAACAACAATTCCTTATAAACTGTTTCAAAACTTAGAAAAGGAGAGAACACTTTCCAAATCATTCTATGAAGCCAATAATTCCCCAATACCCAAAACAGACAAAGACATCACAAGAAAAAACAAACAAAAGTGAAGAAAACTACAGACCAGTATCTCTTGTCAGTATAGATGTAAAAATCTTCAAAACAAATAGTATCAAACTGAATCCAGCAACATATGAAAAAGAGTGTACAACACGGCCAACTGGGACTTTTCCCAAGAAGGCAAGGTTGGCTGAAGATATGAAAATCAATCAATGTTACATACCACATTAATAGAAAAAAAGGTTGAAGCTTTAAATCAGGTCAGTGATGCAGAAAAAAAATTTGAAAAAAATCCAATACCTTATATGATAAAAATTCTCAGAAAGCTAGAAATAGAAAGGAAGTTCTTTGAACTGATAAAGATAATCTACAAAAAGTCCTGCACTAACATAGCACCTAATTGTGAAAGACTGAAACTGTCTGACCCCTAAGATCAGCAGGAACGGATTTTTCCTCTTACTACACCTGTGCAAACACTGTACGGGAAATAATAGCCACGCAAATTAGATCCTCCCTCCCTGCTCCAAAATGAAAGAAATAAATGGCATCACTGTTGAAAAAAGAAGTAAAATTACTTCTATTCTCAGATAACATGACTGTTCTATGGAAAGAATTATTAAATCTTATGGAAGCCACAAAAAACCTATTAGAGATAATAAACAAATTTAGCAAGCTTGCAGAAATTAAGAAAATAATTCCATTTACAATAGCATAAAAAAGGATAAATTGCCCGGGTGTGGTGGCTCATGTCTGTAATCCCAGCTACTCAGGAGGCTGACACAGGAGAATCGCTTGAATCAGGGAGTCGAAGGTTGCAGAGAGCCGAGATTGTGCCACTGCACTCCAGCCTGGCAAAAGAGCGAGACTCTGTCTCAAAAAAAAAAAAAAGGGATAAATTACTTAGGAATATATTTAACAAAAGAAACACAAGATTTGGCCAGGCTCACACCTGTAATCCCAGAACTCAGAACTTTGGGAAGCTGAGGTGGGTGGATCACGAGGTCAAGAGATGGAGGCCATCCTGGCCAACATGGTGAAACCCCACCTCTACTAAAAATACAAAAATTAGCTGGGCGTGGTGGTGTGTGCCTGTAGTCCCAGCTACTCGGGGGGCTGAGGCAGGAGAATCACTTGAATCCGGGAGGTGGAGGTTGCAATGAGCCAAGATTGGGTCACTGCACTCCAGCCTGGAGACAGAGTGAGAGTCCATCTCAAAAAACAAACAAACAAACAAACAAACAAAACCCCACAAGATTCATATGCTGCAAACTACAAAACATTGAAAGAAATTAAAGAAGGCTTAAATAAATAGAATGATGTTCCATATTCATGGACTGGAAGACAATATTGTTAAGGTGGCAGTACTCCCTAAATTTGTTTACACTTTCAGTGCAGTCCCTATCAAAATCCCAGCTTCTTTTTGCAGAAATTGAAAACTTGATTCTGAAATTTGTATAAAAATGTAGCGGACCCAGAATTGCTAAAACAATCTTGAAAAAGAAGAAGAACAATATTGAAGGACTTACACTTCTTGATTTCGGAACTTCCTGCAATGCTGCAGCAATCAGGATTGTTTAGTACTGGCATAAGGACAGACATATAGATTAATGAAATAGAATTGAGAGTTCAGAAGTGAACACATACATTTATATTCCATTGATTTTTTAACAAGGGTGCCAAGATAATTTAACAGAGAAAAATATCTTATCATCAAATCGCTGATGCTGGGACAACTGGATATCTACATGCAAAAGAATGAAGTTGATCGCTTCCTTAGACCATATACAAAAATTAAGTCCAATCTGCAAATGGCTCAGATGCCTAAATATGATTGCTGTAACTCTAAAACTCTTAGAGGAAAACATAATCATAAACTTTCATGACCTTAGGTTAGGCAAAGTCTTCTTACATGCAACAACAAAAGCACAAGCAACAAAAGATGAAATAGATAAATTGTACTGCATCAAAATGGAAATCTTTTGGCTTCAAAGGACACTATCAAGAAAGTGAAAAGACAACGCAGAGAATGAGGTAAATTATTTGCAAATTATGTATATGATCAGGGACTAGTATCCAGAATATAAAATAACAACTACAACTTAAAGAGACAAATACCTCAAAAATTGGGCAAAGGATTTAAACAGATATTTTTCCAAAGAAGATATACCAGTGGACAACACCCACATGAAAAGACTGTAAATATTATTAGTCATCAGGGAAATGCAAGTCAAACCCACAAGGAGATGCCACATCACACATACTAGGATGGCTATAATAAAACAGATGACAATAACAAGTGTTGGCAAGGATGTGGAGAAATTGGAACTCTCATACATTGCTGTGGGAATATGAAATGGGGAAGCTGCTTCGGACAAGTCTGGTAACTCCTCAAAAAGCTAAATATAGTGTTACCATATGACCTAGCAATTTCATTCTTAGGTATATACTCCCCAAAATGGAAACATATTTACACAACAATTTGTACACAAATATTCATAGTGGTGTTATTCATAATAGCAAAAAAGTAGAAACGACCCAGTGTTCATCAGTTGGTGAATGGCTAAATAAAATATGGTATATCCATACAATGGAATATTATTTGCCCATTAAAATGAATGAAGTACTGATAGCACTACAACTTGTATAAACCTTGAAAACATCACACTAAGTGAAAGATGCCAGCTACAAAAGGCCACGTATTTTATAATTCCACTTACATGAAATGCCAAGAATAGGCAAATCTCTAGAGACTGAAAGTAGATTAGTGGCTGCTAGGGTATGAAGACAGGAGACAGTGAAGGTTACTAATAGATACAGGTTTCTTTTGGTGTAATAAAAATATTCTGGGGATGGTTACACAACTTTGTGATTATAGTAAAAAATACATAATTGTACATTTTATTTTGAGACGGAGTCTCCTCTGTCACCCAGGCTGGAGTGCAATGGCACCATCTTGGCTCACTGCAACCTCCACCTCCTGGGTTCCAGCAATTCTTTTGTCTCAGCCTCCCGAGTAGCTGGGACTACAGGCGCGAGTAGCCAAGCCTGGCTAATTTTTGTATTTTTAGTAGAGACAAGGTGTCACCATATTGGCCAGGCTGGTCTCGAACTCCTAGACCTTGTGATCTGCCCGCCTTGGCCTACCAACGTGCTGGGATTACAGGCGTGAGCCACTGTGCCCGGCCCATAATTGTGTGTGTGTGTGTATATATATATATATATATATATATATATTTTTTTTTTTTTTTTTTTTTTTTGAGACGGAGTCTCGCGCTGTGTCACCCAGGCTGGAGTGCAGTGGCGTGATCTCGGCTCACTGCAAGCTCCGCCTCCCAGGTTCAGGCCATTCTCCTGCCTCAGCCTCCCAGTAGCTGGGACTACAGGCGCCCGCCACCACGCCCGGCTAGTTTTTTGTATTTTTAGTAGAGACGGGGTTTCACCATGTTAGCCAGGATGGTCTCGATCTCCTGACCTCGTGATCCGCCCGCCTCGGCCTCCCAAAGTGCTGGGATTACAGGCTTGAGCCACCGCGCCCGGCCATAATTGTATATTTTTAAAAGGTGAATTTTATGGTATGTGATTTATATATTGCTTTTTTTCTTTTTTTGAGATGGAGTCTTGCTCTGTTGCCCAGGCTAGAGTAGTGGCGTGATCTCAGCTCACTGGAAGCTCCACCTCCCAGGTTCATGCCATTTTCCTGCCTCAGCCTCCCAAGTAGCTGGGACTACAGGTGTCTGCCACTACGCCCGGTTAATGTTTTGTATTTTTTAGTAGAGACGGTGTTTCACTGTGTTAGCCAGGATGGTCTCGATCTCCTGACCTCGTGATCTGCCCACCTCAGCCCCCCAAAGTGCTGGGATTACAGGCGTGAGCCACCGCGCCCGGCCTATATACTCCTATCATTTAACAATGAACACTCAAAAAGCAAATTTGTCCATAATGGCAAATAAAGAATAAATTTAAAAAAAAATAGCATAACATCTGTATACTGTTGACTGTCTTCTGTACACTCAAAACTACAAAGCACTGCTGAGAGAAAATTTAAAAATTTCCAATAAATGGAGAGATATAGGTTGGATGCAGTGGCTCATGACTGTAATCTCAGCACTTGGGGAGGCTGAGGTGGGAGTAACAGGGCTCCTCAAGGCTTGAGGAATTCAATGATTCAAGGCTGCAGTGAGCTGTGACCACACCACTGCACTCCAGCCTGACCTACAGAACAAGACATCATCTCAAAAAAAAAAAAAAGTAAAATAAAATAAATGAAGATATATACAATGTTGATGGATTCGAAGACTCAATATTGTTAAGATGGTATATCTGCAGATTTGATGCAATTGCTCTCAAAATCCCAGCAAGCTTTTTTTTGTGGGGGGAGGTAGAATTGACAAACTGATCCTAAAATTTACATGAAAATGCAAGTAACCAAAACAATTTTGAATAAGAGAATAAGAAAGGCAAGATTTTAGGACATATACTACCGGATACAAAACTTTCTATAAAGCCACAATAATTAAGACAATGTGGTATTAGTAAGCATACACATGTAGATTAATGGAACACAATAGAGATTTCAGAAACAAACTCTTGAATTAGTTTTTAGCAAAGCTTCCAAGGCAATTCAATAGGGTAGAAGAAAATCTTTTCAACAAATAGTATTAGTACAACTCATCCATGTACCAAAATAAATAAACAAGAAAAACAAAAAAACAAAAAATCTCCCACAAATGTGGACTATTACTTTCTCACTTTACCCCAAAAATAACTCAAAATAGATCACAGATCTAAAGTTAATAACCAAAACATCTAGAAAATAATAGAAGAAAATATTTGTAGACAAATATTTCTTACCTTGACAGCAAAAACATGATCCATAGAAGACAAAATTCATAAAGGAAAAAAATCATATACTGGACTTCATAAAAATTTTAAAGAACTTTTGCTCTTCAGAGACACAAGTGGCCGGGCGCGGTGGCTCAAGCCTGTAATCCCAGCACTTTGGGAGGCCGAGATGGGCGGATCACGAGGTCAGGAGATCGAGACCATCCTGGCTAACACGGTGAAACCCCGTCTCTACTAAGAAATACAAAAAAAATAGCCGGGCGAGGTGGCGGGCGCCTGTAGTCCCAGCTACTCGGGAGGCTGAGGCCGGAGAATGGCGTGAACCCGGGAGGCGGAGCTTGCAGTGAGCTGAGATCCGGCCACTGCACTCCAGCCTGGGCTACAGAGCGAGACTCCGTCTCAAAAAAAAAATTAAAAAAAAAAAAAAAAAAAAAAAAGAGACACAAGTAAGAAAATGAAAATACAAGCCATAAGCTAGGATAAAGTATCTGCAAATCATATCTCTGCTAAGGGACTTGTATTAAGAACAGATAAAGAGCTCTTACAACTCTACAGTTAGACAAACAACCAAATTTTAAAATGGGCTAAAAGTTAAATAGTTATTTCACCAGAGAAAGTTTAATAAAAAGTTAAGCATGGCCAGGTGCGGTGGCTCATGCCTGTAATCCCAGCACTTTGGGAGGCTAAGGTGGGCGGATTACCTGAGCTCAGGGCTTCAAGACCAGCCTGAGCAACACAGTGAAACCCTGTCTCTACTAAAAATACAAAAAAATTAGCTGGGCATGGTGGTGCGTGCCAGCTACTCGGGAGACTCAGGCACGAGAATTGTTTGAACCTAGGCTGCGGAGGTTGCAGTGAGCCGAGATCGCACCACTGCACTCCAGACTGGGAGACAGAGCAAGACTCTGTCTCAGATAAATAAATAAATAAATAAATAAATAAATAAATAAATAAATAAATAAAATGTGGTATATCATTATAATATAATACTATTCAGCAAAAAAAAACCCAAAAAACAAAAAACCAAAAAAACAAAAAACTATTCATGGCCAGGTGTGGTGGCTCATGACTATAATCCCAGGACTTTGGGAGGCCGAGGCAGGTGGATCATGAGGTCAGGAGATTGAGATTGAGACCATCCTGGCTAACACGGTGAAACCCCATCTCCACTAAAAATGCAAAAAATTAGCCTGGCATGGTGGTGGGCGCCTGTAGTCCCAGCTACTCGGGAGGCTGAGGCAGGAGAATAGTGTGAACCTGGGAGGCAGAGCTTGTAGTGAGCTGAGATCACGCCACCGCACTCCAACCTGGGTGACAGAACGAGACTACGTCTCGAAATAAATAAATAAAAATAAAAAACTATTCGTGAATGGTATAACACAAAGAATCTCAAAAATATTATTTAAAAAATACACCTGACACGGCCGGGCGTGGTGGCTCATGCCTGTAATCCCAGCACTTTGGGAGGCTGAGGCAGGAGGATCACGAGGTCAAGAGTTTGAGACCAGCCTGGCCAACATGGTGAAACCCCATCTCTACTAAAAATAGAAAAAATTAGCTGGGCATGGTGCCAGGCACCTGTAATGCCAGCTACTCAGGACGCTGAGGCAGGAGAATCGCTTGCACCCTGGAAGTGGAGGTTGCAGTGAGCTGAGATCGCACCACTGTACTCCAGCCTGGGCAACATAGTGAGACGGTCTCAAAACAAAAAAACAAAACAAACAAAACAAACAAAAATACCTGACAAAAAATACTACATATTGTATGATTTTATTTATTCCAAGTTCAAATAATATGAGTCCATAAAGACATAAAGCAGATCAGTTGTTGCCTGGGCCTTGGATAGAAGTAGGCATTGACAGCAAATGGGCAGAAGGGAAGTTTTTGGGATGGTGAAATTTTCTTTTCTTTCTTTCTTTCTTTCTTTCTTTCTTTCTTTCTTTCTTTCTTTCTTTCTTTCTTTCTTTCTTTTCTTTCTTGCTTGCTTGCTTGCTTTCTTGCTTTTTTGCTTTCTTTCTTGCTTTCTTTTTCTTGTTTTCTTGCTTTCTTGCTTTCTCTCTCTCTCTCTCTTTCTTTTTTTGACAGAGTCTCACTGTGTCACCCAGACTGGAGTGCAATGGTGTGACCTCGGCACGCTGCAACCTCCACCTCCCGGGTTCAAGCGATTCTCCTGCCTCAGCATCCCGAGTAGCTGGGACTACAGGTGCACGCCACTACGCTAATTTTTTGTATTTTAGTAGAGATGGGGTTTCACTGTGTTGCCCAGGCTGGTCGCAAACTCCTGAGCTCAGGCAATCCTCCCGCCTCAGTCTCCCAAAGTGCGGGGATTACAAGCGTGAGCCACCACACCCGGCCAGGATGGTGAAATTTTCTAAAACTGTATTGTTGTGATTATTCCACATGGGTGAATTTTATGGTATATAAATTATAACTCAAAACATCTATTTAAAATTTTTTTCTTAATCATAAGTCAAAAACCAACTAGTTTTTAAAATACAAATATTTTAACACTAAAGAAGACTATAGGTAGTAATAAGCACATTTAAAATGTTTAGTGTCATTAGTCATGAAGAAAATAAAAAATAAAACCACAATGTGATACCATTACACAACTATTAGAAAGACTAAAAGAAGAATCGAGACGATGGAAAGCATCTAGAATTCTTCTATGTTATTGGGTGAGATTGTTGAATGGTGTGGCCATTTTACTGGGTGGTACATCCTCTTTGGAATGGTACATCCTCTTTGGAAGAAAATCTAGAAGTTTCTTGTAAAGTAAAACACATACTTACTATATGAGTCAGCAGTCTGACTCCTAGGTATTTATCTATGAGAAAAGAAAATGTGTAGCTACACAAAAAACCTGTGTTTTCATGTGCATACCAGAGTTAAGGAAACAGAGTTAAGCATTTGGGGAGGTGGCTAGAATTTTCAAGGCAGAGTACTGGAGAAAAGAAAGCTTCATAGAGAAAGAGAGTTCCAGTAATCTGCAGTCTTCAGCTGAGTGTTGATCACTGTAGATGCGTGGGGACACTACCATGGCTGGGGAAAGAGCCACTGGAAAGGACAGGCAGAGTCATCACCAGAACATACAGGACTGGGAATAAGTCATGTTCCCAACAGCAGAGTAGAAAGACCTCCTAATAAATCAGGTGTCAGACAGAGGACTGAGAAAAGAGAGTATTGCCAAATAAGTCTAAAGTCTACTCTGGGCCCATGTTAAAAAACTTAAAGGCAAGCCTCAAAAAGGTCAAATTGTTTCCAAGTAACTTAGCTGCATCCAAGACCAAAGCTGAAAATTAAAGGGAAAAATCCCAGAACACAACTATGTAAAATTACAGCATCTGGCATCCAATTGAAAATGACCAGGTATATGAAAAAGTGGGAAAATATGACTCATAATGATAATAAAAATAAATCAATAGAGACAGACTGAGAAATGACATAAATGATAGGCAGAATTAGTAGACAAGGGCATTAAAACAGAAATTATAGACTTTGTACGTTCAAGAAGGTAGACAAATCCTGAGCATAAGAGACATGAAGTCTATTTCTGAAAGTCTAAATTCAAAACTACTGGATAATGAATTTGCAATATGTGAGATTAAAAATACACTCATAGGCTGGTCTCAGTGACTCACACCTGTAATCTCAGCACTTTGGGAGGCTGGGGCGGGCGGATCACCTGAAGTCAGGAGTTCAAGACCAGCCTGACCAACATGGAGAAACCCTGTCTCTACTAAAAAAATACAAATTAGCCAGGCATGGTGGTGCATATGCCTGTAGTCCCAGCTACTTGGGAGGCTGAGGCAGGAGAATTGATTGAACCTGGGAGGCAGAGGTTGTGATAAGCCAAGATCGCGCCATTGCACCACTCCAGCCTGGGCAACAAGAGCGAAACTCCATCTCAAAAAAAAAAACACAAAAAAAACAAAAAAAAACACTGGATGGGATTAGCAGCAGTCTAGGCACTGAAGAGCAGATTAGTGAATTTGGAGACATGGCTGTAGAAACTATCCAAAATGAAATACAGAGAGAACAAAGACTGGAGAAAATAAAAAATAAAAAAGGAGCAGAGGATCAATGAACTGTGGGACATCAAAGTCTAATTTATATGTAATTGAAGTCCCAGAAGAAGAAGAAGAGAGAATCGAAGGGACTTAAACATTAAAAGAAATAATGGCATAAAATTTTGTAAACTTGATAAAATTAACAATAATTACAAAAAAGCTCAATGAACCCCAAACAGAAGAAACCTGAAGAAAACTATGTGAAGGTAAATCATGATCAAATTGCTTAAAACCAATTATCTTTATTTTATTTTATTTTTATTTATTTACTTATTTTTTTGAGATGTAGTTTTGCTCTTGTTGCCCAGGCTGGAGTGCAATAATGGCGCAATCTCGGCCCACTACAACCTCCGACTCCCAGGTTCAAGCGATTCTCCTGCCTTAGCCTCCTGAGTAGCTGGAATTACAGGTGTCCGCCACTACGCTTAGCTTTTTTTTTTTTTTAATTTTTAGTAGAGATGCGGTTTCACCATGTTGGCCAGGTTGGTCTCGAACTCCTGACCTCAGGTGATCTGCCCACCTTGGCCTCCCAAAGTGCTGAGATTACAGGGGTGAGCCACTGCTCCTGGCCCCAATTATCTTTAAAAGACAGTGTTTACAAAAATGAAAAGGCAACACACAGCCTGGGAGAAAATATTCGCAAAACAGATCTCCAGCAAAGAACTTGTATCTAGAATATAGAAAAACTCTTACATCTCAATAATAAGAATTCAAACAACCCAATAAAAATTGGACAAAAGAGGCTGGCATGGTGGGTCACACCCATAATCTCAGCACTTTGGGGTTGGAGGCAGGAGGATTGCTTGAGCCCAGCAGCTTGAGAGCAGCCTGAGCAACATAGTGAGACCACCGTCTCTACCAAAAATTAGCTGGGCATGGTGGCACATGCCTGTGGTCCCAGCTACTCAGAGACTGAGGTGGGAGGATCCTTGAATACAGGAGGTCGAGGATGCAGTGAGCATGATTGTGTAACTACACCCCAGCCTGGGTGACAAGCCCAACTACACCCCAGCCTGGGTGACAGAATAAGATCTTGTCTCAAAAAAAAAAAAAAAAAGAAAAAGAAAAAGAAAAAGGACAAAAGATATATCTAAACAGATATTTTGCTAAAGATGATATACAGATGGGAAAGAAATATATTAAGAAATGCTCAATGTCGTAAGTCATTGGTTAAATGCAAATTAAAACCACAGAGACACACCAATATGCCCCCACTACAATGGTTGACATTTTAAAAGTTAACTGTACTAAATGTTGTAGGGGATGTGCAGAAACTGAAACTCTCATACACTGCTGGGAGAATCTAAAATAGTGTAATTACTTTGGGACAGAGTAGCGAAGTATTTGTGTATGTTTTTAAATAGTTAATTATAGACACGGAAGGGTGGCTCATGCTTGTAATCCCAGCACAATGGGAGGCTGAAACAAGGGGATCACCTGAACCTTGACAAGTGACCCAGACAAGTTCAAGACAAGTCTGGGCAACATAGGGAGACCCCATCTCTACAAGTATTTATTTATTTATTTATTTAATTAGCTGGGCATGGTGTCACATGCCTGTGGTCCCAGGTACGCAGGAGGTTGAGGTGGGAGGATCGCTTAAGCCTGGGAGGTCAAGGCTGCAGTGAGCCATGATCACACCACTGCACTCCAGCCTGGGTGACAGGGCGAGATCCTGTGTTAGTCCACTTTCACACTGCAATAAAGATAATACCTGAAACTGGGTAATTTATTTTTTTTTTATTTTTATTTTTTTTTGAGGCGGAGTCTTACTCTGTGCCCCAGGCTGGAGTGCAGTGGCGCGATCTCGGCTCACTGCAAGCTCCGCCTCCCAGGTTCACGCCATTCTCCTGCCTCAGCCTCCCGAGTAGCTGGGACTACAGGCGCCCGCCACCTCGCCCGGCTAATTTTCTTGTATTTTTAGTAGAGACGGGGTTTCACCGTGTTAGCCAGGATGGTCTTGATCTCCTGACCTCGTGATCCGCCCGTCTCGGCCTCCCAAAGTGCTGGGATTACAGGCTTGAGCCACCGCGCCCGGCCAGAAACTGGGTAATTTATAAAGGAAAGAGGTACAGTTGATTCACAGTTCCAGATGGCTGGCGAGGCCTCAGGAAACTTATAATCATGGTGGAAGGCAAAGGGGAAGCAAGCACCTTCTTCACATGGTAGCAGGAGAGAGAAGAGTGAGCGTGCAGGAAAAACCACATTTATAAAACCATCAGATCTCGTGAGAATTCACTTACTATCATGAGAGCAGCAGCATGGGCGAAATGGCCCCCATAATGTAATCACTTCCCTTCCTCAACACATGGGGATTACAGATCCCTCCCTCAACACTCTCATCTCTCTTTTTTAAAATTTTATATTTATTTATTTATTTATTTATTTGTTATTATACTTTAAGTTCTAGGGTACATGTGCACAACGTGCAGGTTTGTTACATAGGTATACATGTGCCATGTTGGCGTGCTGCACCCATTAACTCATCATTTACATCAGGTATATCTCCCAATGCTATCCCTTCCCCCTCCCCGCACCCTACCACAAGACCTGGTGTGTGATGTTTCCCACCCTGTGTCCAAGTGTTCTCATTGTTCAATTCCCACCTATGAGTGAGAACATGCGGTGATTGGTTTTCTGTCCTTGCGATAATTTGCTCAGAATGATGGTTTCCAGCTTCATCCATGTCCCTACAAAAGACATGAACTCATCATTTTTCATGGCTGCATAGTATTCCATGGTGTATATGTGCCACATTTTCTTAATCCAGTCTATCATTGGTGGACATTTGGGTTGGTTCCAAGTCTTTGCTATTATGAATAGTGCCACAATAAACATATGTGTGCATGTGTCTTTATTTTTATTTATTTATTTATTTAGAGACGGAGTCTTGCTCTGTCGCCCAGGCTGGAGTGCAGTGGTGCGATCTTGGCTCACTACAAGCTCCGCCACCCTTGTTCACACCATTCTCCTGCCTCAGCCTCCCAAGTAGCTGGGACTACAGGCACCCGCCACCATGCTTGGTTAATTTTTTGTATTTTTAGTAGAGATGGGGTTTCACCATGTTAGCCAGGATGGTTTTGATCTCCTGACCTCGTGATCTGCCTGCCTCAGCCTCCCAAAGTGCTGGGAGTACAGGCGTGAGGCACCGCGCCTGGCTGCATGTGTCTTTATAGCAGCATGATTTATAATCCTTTGGGTATGTACCTAGTACTGGGATGGCTGGGTCAAATGGTATTTCTAGTTCTAGATCCTTAAGGAATTGCCACACTGTCTTCCACAATGGTTGAACTAGTTTACAGTCCCACCAACAGTGTAAAAGTGTTCCCATTTCTCCACATCCTCTCCAGCACCTGTTGTTTCCTGACTTTTTAATGATTGGCATTCTAACTGGTGTGAGATGGTATCTCATTGTGATTTTGATTTGCATTTCTCTGATGACCAGTGATGATGAACATTTTTTCATGTGTCCATTGGCTGCATAAATGTCTTCTTTTGAGAAGTGTCTGTTCATGTCCTTCACCCACTTTTTGATGGGGTTGTTTTATTTTTTCTTGTAAATTTGTTTAGGTTCTTTGTAGATTCTGGATATTAACCCTTTGTCAGATGGGTAGATTGTAAAAATTTTCTCCCATTCTGTAGGTTGCCTGTGCACTCTGATGGTAGTTTCTTTTGCTGTGCAGAAGCTCTTTAGTTTAATTACATCCCATTTGTCAATTTTGGCTTTTGTTGCCATTGCTTTTGGTGTTTTAGTCATGAAGTCCTTGCCCATGCCTATGTCCTGAATGGTATTGCCTAGGTTTTCTTGTAGGGTTTTTATGGTTTTAGGTCTAACATTTAAGACTTTAATCCATCTTGAATTACTTTTTGTATAAGGTGTAAGGAAGGGAGCCAGTTTCAGCTTTCTACATATGGCTAGCCAATTTTCCCAGCACCATTTATTAAATAGGGAATCATTTCCCCATTTCTTGTTTTTGTCAGGTTTGTCAAAGATCAGATGGTTGTAGATGTGTGGTATTATTCCTGAGGGTTCTGTTTCATTCCATTGGTGTATATGTCTGTTTTGGTACCAGTACCATGCTGGTTACTATAGCCTTGGTTACTGTAACCTTGTAGTATAGTTTGAAGTCAGGTAGCATGATGCCTCCAGCTTTGTTCTTTTGGCTTAGGATTGTCTTGGCAATGCGGGCTCTTTTTTGGTTCCATATGAATTTTAGTTTTTTCCAATTCTGTGAAGAAAGTAATTGGTAGCTTGATGGGGATGGCATTGAATCTATAAATTACCTTGGGCAGTATGGCCATTTTCACAATATTGATTCTTCCTATCCATGAGCATGGAATGTTCTTCCATTTGTTTGTGTTCTCTTTTATTTCATTGAGCAGTGGTTTGTAGTTCTCCTTGAAGAGGTCCTTCACATCCCTTGTAAGTTGGATTTCTAGGTGTTTTATTCTATTTGAAGCAATTGTGAATGGGAGTTCACTCATGATTTGGTTCTCTGTTTGTCTGTTATTGGTATATAGGAATGCTTGTGATTTTTGCACACTGATTTTGTATCCTGAGACTTTGCTGAAGTTGCTTATCAGCTTAAGGAGATTTTGGGCTGAGATGATGGGGTTTTCTAAATATACAATCATGTCATCTGCAAACAGGGACAATTTGACTTCTTCTTTTCCTAATTGAATACCCTTTATTTCTTTCTCCTGCCTGTTTGCCCTGGCCAGAACTTCCAACACTATATTGAATAGGAGTGGTGAGAAAGGGCATTGCTGTCTTGTGCCAGTTTTCAAAGGGAATGCTTCCAGTTTTTGCCCATTCAGTATATTGACTGGGTTTGTCATAAATAGCTCTTATTATTTTGAGATATGTCCCATCAATAACTAGTTTATTGAGAGTTTTTAGCATGAAGGGCTGTTGAATTTTGTTGAAGGCCTTTTCTGGATCTATTGAGATAATCATGTGGTTTTTGTCTTTGGTTCTGTTTATACGATGGATTACGTTTATTGAACTAGCCTTGCATCCCAGGGATGAAGCCAACTTGATCATGGTGGATAAGCTTTTTGATGCTGTTGGATTTGGTTTGCCACTATTTTATTGAGGATTTTTACATCGATGTTCATCAGGGATAGTGGTCTAAAATTCTCTTTCTTTGTTGTGTCTCTGCCAGGCTTTGGTATCAGAATGATGCTGGCCTCATAAAATGAGTTAGGGAGGATTTCCCTCTTTTTCTATTGATTGGGATAGTTTCAGAAGGAACGGTACCAGCTCCTCTTTGTACGTCTGGTAGAATTCGGCTGTGAATCTGTCTGGCCCTGGACTTTTTTTTTGGTTGGTAGGCTATTAAATATTGCCTCAATTTCAGAGCCTGTTATTGGACTATTCAGGGATTCAGCTTCTTCCTGGTTTAGTCTTGGGAAGGTGTATGTGTCCAGGAATGTATCCATTTCTTCTAGATTTTCTAGTTTATTTGCATAGAGGTGTTATTGTATTCTCTGATGATAGTTTGTATTTTTGTGGGATCAGTGGTGATATCCCCTTTATCATTTTTTATTGCATCTATTTGATTCTTCTTTCTTTTCTTCTTTATTAGTCTTGCTAGCAGTCTATCAATTTTGTTGATCTTTTAAAAAAACTAGCTCCTGGATTCATTTATTTTTTGAAGGGCTTTTTGTGTCTCTATCTCTTTCAGTTCTGCTCTGATCCTAGTTATTTCTTGCCTTCTGCTAGCTTTTGAATGTATTTACTCTTGCTATTCTAGTTCTTTTAATTGTGATGTTAGGGTGACAATTTTAGATCTTTCCTGCTTTCTCTTGTGGGCCTTTAGTGCTATAAATTTCCCTCTACACACTGCTTTAAATGTGTCCCAGAGATTCTGGTATGTTGTGTCTTTGTTCTTATTGGTTTCAAAGAACATCTTTATTTTTGCCTTCATTTCATTATGTACCCAGTAGTCATTCAGGAGCAGGTTGTTCAGTTTCCATGTAGTTGAGTGGTTTTGAGTGAGTTTCTTAATCCTGAGTTCTGGTTTGATTGCACTGTGGTCTGAGAGACAGTTTGTTATAATTTCTGTTCTTTTACATTTGCTGAGGAGTGCTTTACTTCCAACTATGTGGTCAATTTTCGAATAAGTGCGATTTGGTGCTGAGAAGAAAGTATATTCTGTTGATTTGGGGTGGAGAGTTCTGTAGATGTCTATTAGGTTCAAACTGAGTTCAATTCCTGGATATCCTTGTTAACTTTCTGTCTCATTGATCTGTCTAATGTTGACAGTGGGGTGCTAAAGTTTCCCATTATTATTGTGTGGGAGTCTAAGTCTCTTTGTAGGTCTCTAAGGACTTGCTTTATGAATCTGGGTGCTCCTGTATTGGGTACATATATATTTAGAATAGTTAGCTCTTCTTGCTGAATTGATCCCTTTACCATTATGTAATGGCCTTCTTTGTCTCTTTTGATCTTTGTTGGTTTAAAGTCTGTTTTACCAGAGACTAGGATTGCAACCCCTGCTTTTTTTTGTTTTCCATTTGCTTGATAGATCTTCCTCCATCCCTTTATTTTGAGCCTATGTGTGTCTCTGCACATGAGATGGGTCTCTTGAATACAGCACACAGATGGGTCTTGACTCTTTATCCAATTTGCCAGTCTGTGTCTTTTAATTGGAGCATTTAGCCCATTTGCATTTAAGGTTAATATTGTTATGTCTGAATTTGATCCTGTCGTTATGATGTTAGCTGGTTATTTTGCTTGTTAGTTGATGCAGTTTCTTCCTAGCATCGATGGTCTTTACCATTTGGCATGTTTTTGCAGTGGCTGGTACCAGTTGTTCCTTTCCATGTTTAGTGCTTCCTTTAGGAGTTCTTGTAAGGCAGGCCTAGTGGTGACAAAATCTCTCAGCATTTGCTTGTCC
The DNA here is from genome assembly GCF_003255815.1 of Theropithecus gelada. Classification (NCBI taxonomy): domain Eukaryota; kingdom Metazoa; phylum Chordata; class Mammalia; order Primates; family Cercopithecidae; genus Theropithecus; species Theropithecus gelada. Next base: position 50,790,897 of record NC_037674.1, read on the forward strand.
GTAAAGGATTTTATTTCTCCTTCACTTATGAAGGCTCAATATTCACTTTTGGCTGGATATGAAATTCTGGGTTGAAAATTTTTTTCTTTAAGAATGTTGAATATTGGCCTCCACTCTCTTCTGGCTTGTGTAGTTTCTGCCAAGAGATCTGCTGTTAGTCTGATGGGCTTCCCTTTGTGGGTAACCTGATCTTTCTCTCTGGCTGCCCTTAACATTTTTTCCTTCATTTCAACTTTGATGAATCTGACAATTATGTGTCTTGGAGTTGCTCTTCTCGAGGAGTATCTTTGTGACATTCTCTGTATTTCCTGAATTTGAATGTTGGCCTGCCTTGCTAGGTTGGGGAACTTCTTGTGGATAATATCCTGAAGAGTGTTTTCCAACTTGGTTCCATTCTTTTCGTCACTTTCAGGTATACCAATCAGATGTAGATTTGGTCTTTTCACATAGTCTCGTATTTCTTGGAGGATTTGTTTGTTTCTTTTTACTCTTTTTTCTCTAAACTTCTCTTCTCGCTTAATTTCATTCGTTTGATCTTCAATCACTGATACCCTTTCTTCCACTTGATCAAATCGGCTACTGAAGCTTGTGCATGCATCAGGTAGTTCTCATGCCATGGTGTTCCTCTCCATCAGGTCATTTAAGGTCTTCTCTACACTGTTTTTTCTAGTTAGCCATTCATCTCGTCTTTTTCCAAGGTTTTTAGCTTCTTTGCAATGGGTTTGAACATCCTCCTTTAGCTAGGAGAAGTTTGTTATTACTGATCGTCTGAAGCCTTCTTTTCTCAACTCATCAAAGTCATTCTCTGTCCAGCTTTGTTGCCTTGCTGGCAAGGAGCTGTGTTCCTCAGTTGGAAATGCAGAAATCACCTGTCTTCTTTTAAAGATGAGATTTGGATGCAGAGCCAAACCATATCAGACCCTGTCTCAAAAAAAAAAAAAAAAAAAGATTAATTATTCACCTGTCATGTGACCCAACCATTCCACTCTTAGGTATTTACTCAAAAGAAATGAAAGCATATGTCCATACAAAGACCATACATCAATGTTCATAGCAGGTTTATTTATAATGGCCCCAAACTGGAAATAACCCAAGTGTCCATCAACAAGAGGGTGGTAAACAAATGGTGGAACATCCACACAATGGAATACTACTCAGCAATGAAAAAGAACAAACTATCATGTATGGTGTGGATCACTAAGTGAATGAATCTCAACAATTATGTTAAATAAATGAAGCCAGACAAAAAAGAGCTTATCCTGTATAATTCCATTTATATAAAATCCTAGAAGTGGGAGGATTGGTTGAGGCTAGGAGTTTGAGACCAGACTGAGCAAGATAGCAAGACACTGTCTCTAAAAAAAATAGGAAAAAAAGTTAGCCAGGTGTGGTAGTGGGTGCCTATAGTCCCAGTTACTTAGGAGGCTGAGGCAGGAGGATCACTTGAGCCTAGGAGTTTGAGGCTGCAGTGAGCTGTGATTGCCCCCACTGCACTCAAGCCTGGGCAACAGAGCAAGACCTCATGTCTAAACATAAATAAATAGGTTGAGAACAATGGCTCATGCCTGTAATCCCAGCACTTTGGAAAGCTGAGGCAGGTGAATCACGAGGTCAGGAGTTCAAGACCAGCTTGGCCAAGATGGTGAAAACCCATTTCTACTAAAAATATAAAAAATTAGCTGAGCATGGCCGCACACGCCTGTAATCCCAGCTATTCAGGAGGCAGAGGCAGGAGAATAGTTTGAACCTGGAAGGCAGACATTGCAGTGAGCCGAGATCATGCCACTGCACTCCAGCCTGGGCGACAGATCAAGACTCTGTCTCAAAAAAAAAAAAGAAAAAAAACAAATACAAAATTAGAAATAATAAACAAATAAATAAATTAAAATATAACATTCTAGAAAATGCATATTAACATGTGGTGATAGAAAGTTGACCAGTGGTTGTCTGAGAGCAGGGTGGGGGAAGAATCAAATTAACAAAGAAGTACGAGGGCACCTTTGGGGCTGATAGATATGGTCATCTTTTTTTTTTTTTTTTTCCAAAATGGAATTTCACTCTTCTTGCCCAGGCTGAAAAGCAATGGTGCAATCTCGGCTCACTGCAACCTCCACCGCCCGGGCTCAAGTGATTCTCCTGCTCCAGCCTTCCAAGTAGCTGGGATCACAGGTGCCTGCCAGCATGCCTGGCTAATTTTTGTATTTTTAGTAGAGACGGGCTTCACTATGTTGGCCAGGCTGGTCTTGAACTCCTGACCTTAGGTGATCCACCTGCCTTGGCCTCCCACAGTGCTGGGATTACAGGCGTGAGCCATCGCGCTTGGCCTGCATGTGGTCATCATCTTGATTGTGATGATTTGTACACCCATGTCAAAACTAATGGACACCTGTGTATACTTCAAATAATTCAGTTTATTGTACATCAATTATACCTCAGTAGAGCTATTTTTAAAATAATACGTATCTTTGATTAGATCATGGGTCTTAACAAAGCCACTCCAACTCAAATTTTGAAGAAATGTGACATGAGACAAGGTATCACATGATGTTGAGAAATTATTGCAGCCAGGTGTAGCAGTTCATGCCTGTAATTCCACACTTTGGGAGGCCAAGATGAGAGGATTACTTGAGCCCAGGAGTTTGAGATGAGTCTGAGCAATGTAATGAGACCCCATCTCTACAAAAATATCAAAAAATTAGCTGGGCATGGTGGCACATGCCTGTAGTCCCAGCTACTCAGGAGGCTGAGGTGGGAAGATCACTTGAGCCTGGGAGGTAGAGGCTACAGTGAGTGATCACGCCACTGCACTCCAGCCTGGACCACAGATCAAGACCTCATGAAAAAAAAAGAAAACGATAAACTATTGTTAATTTTTGTTTTTGAGATGGAGGCTTGCCCTGTTGCCCAGGCTGGAGTGCAGTGGCGTGATCTCAGCTCACTACAACCTCTGCCTCTCGGATTTAAGCAATTCTCCTGCCTCAGCCTCCCAAGTAGCTGGGATTACAGGTGCACATCACCACGCCTAGCTAATTTTTTGTATCTTTAGTAGAGACATTCACCATGTTGGCCAGGCTGGTCTCAAACTCCTGACCTCAGGTGATCTGCCTGTCTCGGCCTCCCAAAGTGCTGGGATTACAGGCGTGAGCCACTGCACCCAGCCTGCTAATTTTGTTAGTTGCGAAAATGTAATAAAATGTTCTAATTTATTTTTAAAATGTGAGGAGGCATGGGGGGCTCTCAAATGGGCTCCATAAAGAGCTCTGGAGCTAGCTTCCACCTCACGGCCAATCAGGGGTGGCTATGCGCTAGCCTGCAGGTCTCCAACCTGTCCAGCCCAGTTGTCTTGGAGATGGGGATGGGAAGTGGGCAGAGAGAAGCTCTTAATCCTTCTAACTTCCTTGGAAATGTCCTTGGAGCCTAGTAACATTGTACTTAAAGTAAATCTTTGCCTTCTGCATAGAGACTCTTTGTCTTAACCCTCTGGGACCGCTGGCTCTGAGGCAGTTACTGTTGTCTAGATCAAGTTTCTGTCTGTACACGTCTTTCTTGCTGGCAGAGACACCATTTATGTGTGTGTCCTACTCCTCCCAGGGGCTCAGGAAAACCATTTCATTCTACCCAGCTCAAGGGGTAAATCCTGATTGGTGTAGGCTAGTCTTCTTTGCAGAGATTGGTTTAGGAGCTGGCATGTGAATCAGTGAGATTTGAGAAAAGGGTGGGGAGGGAGACTGTATTAGTACTTTCCTGCCACTGTAACAAAATACCTCAGACTGGAGAGTTCAGAGACAGCATAACTGTATTGCTCACAGCTACAGAAGCTGGAAGTCCGAAATCAGGGCACCAGCAGATTCAGTGTCTGATGAGAGCTTAGTCTCTGCTTCCAAGATGGGACCTTGTTGCTGCGTCCTCTGGAGGGGACGAATGTTGTGTCCTCCCATAACACAAAAGATGAAAAGGCAAAAAGAGATGAATGCTGTTTCTTCACGGCGCAGAAGGTGGAAGGGCAAAAGGAAAAAAGGCAAGCTAGTTCCCACCTGCCCTTTTGTAAGACACTAATCCCATCTCTGAGGACAGAGCCCTGGTGGCCTAATCATCTCCTAAAGGCTCCACCTCTTGATACAGCTGCACTGGGGATTCAGTTTCAACATGAATTTTGGAGGAGGCACAAACACTCGCACCATAGCAGAGTCTTCTGGGAAATGTTTCCTTGCTCTTAAAAAGGGCTCCAAGGTCTAGGCATCCTTCCTCTCATAGCGGATATTGTTTCTGGATATGACGCCTGGAGCTGTGGCAGCTCTCCTGAGACAATACCCAGAGCCCTTCCTAGGACAGACCAAGCCAGTAAGCATGGGAGAGGAAAGACAGGAAGAGCCTGAGCCTGACACTGCTGCTGAGTCACAAATTAGTCCATTCTGGAGCTGCCCTCACCTCTCTGCTTCCTGCTGTATGAATTAATAAACTTTCCTTATTGTTTTTTTGTTTTGTTTTGTTTTTGAGATGGAGTTTCACTCTTGTTGCCCAGGCTCATCTCCTTGCTGCCTGCTGTATGAATTCATAGACTTTCCTTTTTTTTTCTGAGATGGAGTTTCACTCTTGTTGCCCAGGCTGGAGTGCAGTGGTGTGATCTCCACTGACTGCTACCTCTGCCTCCCAGGTTCAAGTGATTCTCCTGCCACAGCCTCCTGAGTAACTGGGACTACAGGCGCCTGCCACCACACCTGGCTAATTTTTGTGTTTTTAGTAGAGATGGGATTTTGCCATGTTGGTCAAGCTGGTCTCAAATTCCTGACCTCAAGTGATCCTCCTACCTCAGCCTCCCAAAGTGCTGAGGTTACAGGGATGAGCCACTGTGCCTGGCCAAACTTTCCTTATTGTTGAATCCATTAAAGATAAACTAAAATAGGCCGGACGTGGTGGCTTACGCCTGTAATCCCAGCACTTTGGGAGGCTGGGGCAGGCAGATCACGAGGTCAGGAGATCAAGACCATCCCGGCTAACACAGCAAAACCCTGTCTCTACTAAAAATGCAAAAAATTACCTGGGCATAGTGGCGGGTGCCTGTAGTCCCAGCTACTCGGGAGGCTGCAGCAGAAGAATGGCGTGAACCTGGGAGGCGGAGCTTGCAGTGAGCCAAGATCGTGCCACTGCACTCCAGCCTGGGCAACAGAGTGAGACTCCGTATCAAAAAAAAAAAAAAAAAAAAAGGCTCAAGGTACAAGGTGGAAGACTTTAACAAAATTGCTCATTAAAAAGGACCATGAAGGCCGGGAGCAGTGGCTCACGTCTGTAATCCCAGCACTTTGGGAGGTGGAGGCAGGCAGATCACGAGGTCAGGAGATGGAGACCATCCTGGCTAACATGGTGAAAACCCGTCTCTACTAAAAATACAAAAAATTAGCTGGGCATGATGGCGGGCGCCTGTAGCCCCAGTTACTCAGGAGGCTGAGGCAGGAGAATGGTGTGAACCCGGGAGGCAGAGTTTGCAGTGAGCCGAGATCACACCACTGCACTCCAGCCTGGGAGACAGAGCAAGGGAACAAGACTCCGTCTCAAAAAAAAAAAAAAAAAAGTTTAGCAGAGTTACCAGATGTAAATTCAATATCTAATAAATTAAAGTTTAATAAATGTATATACATCATTAATACGTTAGAAAATGTAACTTAAAAATTTACAATAGCAATGAAAAATATAAGATATTGAAAATAAATCCAACAAAAGATGTGTAAAAACCTTTTTTTGTTTTTTAAAAGAAGTGGGGTCTTGCTATATTGCCTGGGCTGGATTTGAACTCCTGGGCTCAAGCGATCCACCCACCTTTGCCTCCTAAAGTGCTGGGATTACAGGCATAAGCCACTGTACCCAGCCCTGTAAAATCTTTTTTTTTTTTTTTTGGAACGAAGACTTGCTCTGTCACCCCGGCTGGAGTGCAGTGTCGCGATCTCGGCTCACTACAAGGTCCGCCTCCCGGGTTCACGCTATTCTCTTGCCTCAGCCTCCTGAGTAGCTAGTTCTACAGGCGCATGCCACCGCTCCGGGCTAATGTTTTGTATTTTTAGTAGAGATGGGGTTTCACTGTGTTAACCAGCATGGTCTGAATCTCCTGACCTTGTGATCTGCCTGCCTTGGCCTCCCAAAGTGCTGGGATTACAGGTGTGAGCCACCGTGCCCAGCTTGTAAAATCTTTATGTAGAAAATTATAGCACCTTACTGAAAGGCAACAAGAAAACCAATTGATGAGCAACACCATGTTCATGGATAGAAAGACTCAAAGCTGTAAAGCTGTTATTTCTCCCCAAATTGATCTATAGCTTTACTACTGTTTCCATCAAATCACAACAAAATTTTTCCCACATTAAAAAAAAAAAAAAAAAAAATTAGTGCCTAGATCCAATAAATCAATTAGGAGGACAAAAAATGCAATAGAAAAATGTTTAAAAATATGAACAGGTGCTGGATGCGACGACTCATGCCTGTTAATTTCAGCACTTTGGGAGGCTGAGGCAGGCAAATCACTTGAGGTCAAGAGTTCAAGACCAGCCTGGGTAACATGGTGAAACCCCATCTCTACTAAAAATATAAAAGTTAGCCGGGCATGGTGGCAGGCTTCTGTAATCACAGCTCCTCAGGAGGCTGAGGTAGGAGAATCACTTGAACCCAGGAGGTGGAGGTTGCAATGAGCTGAGATCACACCATCGCACTCCAGCCTGGGTGACAGACTGAGACTCTGTCTCAAAAAAACAAAACCATGAAGAGGTATTTCACAGAAAACACAAATGGCCCATTAAATATATGAAAATATACTCACCTTCATTAGTAAAAAGGGGAAATGTAAATAAAACCACAAATTTTCATTTCATGCCCACTAGTTCGGAAAAAATTAGAAGATTGATAAAATGCTGGTGAAATGTAACGATTAAACTGCAGTGGGACTAGAGGTGAGTACACTCACTTTGAAGAAGAGTCTTGCATTATTTGGTAAAACTGAACATTCACACACCCTGAGACCCAGCAGTTCTACTCCTGTAGACATGGATGGAATAGTCACAGAGCACTGTTTATTAGATCAAAAACAAAATAGCCCAAATACCCATGACAGTAGAGTGAATAAATGAATTGTGGTTCAGTCACACAATATAATACTATATTGTAGTGAAACAGAAAACTATAGCTCCATGCATTAACATGGATGTAGCTGATGATATTTTCCAGACGGCTGCCACCATATAGCCCATCTCAAATGCTCTTCTCACCTTTTGAGATGCCAGTGACATATTACATCTTTCTTGTAGTCCCACAGGCCCCTGAAACTGTTTTTCCCCCCTGCCGTCTATTTTCTCTCTGGTTCAGTTTCAGTCTATTTTCTCTGTGGTTCCAATCGGGTCATTTCCATTCTGTGTTTCATTTCACGGATTCGTTCTTCTGTCCTCCCATTCTTCTGTTGAGCATATCCACTGGGCTTTAAAATTTCAGTCATTGTCTTTTTCAGTTTGAGCGTTTCCATTTGGTAGTGCATATGTTAATTAACTTGATTTGGACATTTCATAATGTCTACATTTATCAAAACATCATTTGTATACCATAAATATATAATTTTGTTTGTCAACAAAAATAATAAAATTTCTATTTGGTTCTTCTCTCTCTCTCTCTCTCTTCCTCCCTCTGTCCCTCTGTGCCAATGCCTGTAAGTGTAAGAATACTTTTTTTTTTTTTGAGACGGAGTCTCTCTCTGTCGCCCAGGCTGGAGGGCAGTGGCACAATCTCGGCTCACTGCAAGCTCCGCCTCCTGGGTTCACACCATTCTCCTGCCTCAGCCTCCCGAGTAGCTGAGATTACAGGCATGCGCCACCACGCCCAGCTAATTTTTGTATATTTAGTAGAGACAGGGTTTCACCATTTTGGCCAGGCTGGTCTTGAACTCCTGACCTCATGATTACCTGCCTTGGCCTCCCAAACTGCTGGGATTACAGGCGTGAGTCACCACACCTGGCCTAATTTTTGTATTTTTAGTAGAGACAGGGTTGCACCATGTTGGCCAGGATGGTCTCAATCTCCTGACATCTTGATCTGCCTGCCTCATCCTCTCAAAGTGCTGGGATTACAGATATGAGCTGTTGCACCTGGCCTGCAGTTAGCTTTTTAACTGCATTTTCTTTTACTACTGTTTTAGTGGTCATCTTAGAGATTATAATATGCATCCTTGATTTATTTCAATCTACATTAAGTTAGAACGTTTCAATTTGTACTTAAATGATGCAGTAACCTTTTAACAGTTAACTCCCATTTAGTCCCCTCCCCTCTTTGGTTTTATTGTTGTCATATATTTACTTTTTTGATTTTTTTTGAGACAGGGTCTTGCTGTGTTGCCTAAGCTGGAGGGCAATGGCATGATCTCGGCTCACCGCAACCTCAGCCTCCAGGGCTCAAACGATCTTCCTGCCTTAGCCTCTCTAGTAGCTGAGATCAGTAGCTGAAACCACAGGCATGCACCACTATGCCTGGCTTTTTTTTCTTTTTCTTTTTTTTTAAATTTTTTATAGAGATAGGGTCTTTTTATGTTGTCCAGGCTGGTCTCAAAATCCTGGCGTCAAGTAATCCTTCCACGCGGGCATCCCAAAGTGCTGAGATTACAGGTGTGAGCCACCACATTGGGTCTCATATACTTACTTTTATGTGAAAAATCTTAAGAGATATTGTTTTTTTTGAGACGGAGCCTCGCTCTGTCGCCCAGGCTGGAGTGCAGTGGCGCAATCTCGGCTCACTGCAAGCTCCGCCTCCTGGGTTCACGCCATTCTCCTGCCTCAGCCTCCCAAGTAGCTGGGACTACAGGTGCCTGCCACCAAGCCCGGCTAATTTTTTTTGTATTTTTAGTAGAGACGGGGTTTCACCGTGTTAGCCAGGATGGTCTTGATCTCCTGACCTTGTGATCCTCCCGTCTCGGCCTCCCATAGTGCTGGGATTACAGGCGTGAGCCACTGCGCCTGGCCTATGAGATGTTGTTTTAAATAGCCAATTTTTGATTCTCATTGGACACATTTTTACTCTTTCCCTGTGCTCTTCATTCCTTCTTGCAATACCATCAGGGATCATTTTCCATCAGCCTGAAAAACTCCCTCAGCCTGGGCAACATAGGGAGACCCGGTCTCTACAAATACTTTTAAAAAATTAGTTGGATGTGGTGGTGCACGGCTGTGGTCTCAGCTACTCGAGAGGTTGAGGCAGGAGGATGACCTGAGCCAGAGAGGCTGGGGATGCAGTGAGCTGTAATAGCACTAACTGCACTCTAGCCTGGGTGACAGAACAGGAGCAAGACCCGGTCTCAAAAAGTAAAAAACAAAAACAAAAATAAACCTCCTCAAGTGTTTCTTTTTTTTGCTTTTTTTTTTTTTTTGAGACTGGGCCTTGCTCTGTCACCCAGGTTGGAGTGCAGTGGCACAGTCACAACTCGCTGTAGCCTCGACCTCCAGAGTAGCTGGGACTACAAGTGTGCAGCACCACTCCTGGCCAATTATTTATTTTTTGTAGAGATGTGGTCTTACTATGTTGCTCACGTGGTCTTGAATTTCTGGCCTCAAGCAATCCTCCCAAAGTGTTGGGGCTAGAGACATGAGCCACTGAGACAGCCTCCTCAAGCATTTCTTATAGTGCAGATGTGCACTAGTAACAAAGCAAATTCTTGTTGCTTTTGTCTGTCTGACAACATGTTTCTTTTATCTTTTGAAGTGGGCATAGAATTGTAGCTTGGCAGGGTTTTTTTTTTTTAACATTTTCTTTTATTTTTTATTTTATTTGTTTTTTTTGAAAGAAAGTCTGGCTGTGTTGCCTAGGTTGGAGTGCAGTGGCACAATCTCAGCTCACTGCAGCCTTGCCTCCTGGATTCAAGCGATTCTTGTGCCTCAGCCTCCTGAGTAGCTGAGATTACAGGTGTGTGCTGGTATGCCCAGCTAATTTTTGTATTTTTAGTAGAAATGGAGTTTTGCCATGTTGGCCAGGCTGGTCTCGAACTCCTAACCTCAAGTGATCTGCCTGCCTCAGCCTCCCAAAGTGTTGGGATCACAGGCGTGAGCCACTGCACCCGGCCCTTTTTAGCATTTTAAAGATGTCATTTCATTGTTTTCTGGCTTCCATAGTCTGCCATCAATTGTCTTGTTGGTTATCTCTGTCTCTCTCTCTCTCTTTTAAAATATGGTTTCTTTTAAGACTTTCTACTTTGTCTTTGATTTTCAGCAATTTGACTGTGATGAGGCTAAGTGTACTTTATGCTTACTCTGCTGGAGCTCATTGATATTCTTGAATCTATGGCTTGATGCCTTTCATCATATTTGTGGAATTCTCAGCCATTATTTCTTTTTCTTTTCTTTTCTTTTTTTTTCATTGAGGCAGAGCCTCACTCTGTCACCCAGGCTGAAGTGCAGTGGTGCAATTTTGGCTCACTGCAACCTCTGCCTCCTGGGTTTAAGTGATTCTTGTGCCTCAGCCTCCCAAGTAGCTAGGATTTACAGGCATGTGCCACCATACCTGGCTAATTTTTGTATTTTTAGTCGAGACAGGTTTTACTATTTCTGCCAGAATGGTCTCGAACCCCTGACGTCAGGTGATCTGCCTTCCTTGGCCTCCCAAAGTGTTGGAATTACAGGGATGAGTCACTGCGCCCAGCCTTCTTTTTCTTTTCTTTTCTTCTTTCTTTTCTTTCCTTTCTCCCTCCTTCCTTCCTTCCTTCCTTCCTTCCTTCCTTCTCTCTCTCTCTCTCTTTCTTTTTCTTTCTTTGTCTCATTCTGTTGCTCAGGTTGCTGGAGTGGAGTGGTACAGCCTGGCTAGTTTTTGTATTTTTTGTAGAGCCAGGGTTTTGCCTTGTTGGCTAGGCTGGTCTTGAACTCATGGGCTCAAGTGATCCTCCCACCTCGGTCTCCCAAAGTGCTTGGAATACAGTTGTCAGCTACCATGCCCAGCCCATTATTACTTCAAATACTGCTTCTCTCCTATTCCCTCTCTTCTCTCCTTAAGAAATTCCAAACACATATGTTAGACCTTTTGAGCATGTCTGATGCATCTCTTTTACTCAGTTCTGTTTTTCCTTCTATTATTCTTTTTGCTTTGTGCTTCAATTTGAATAATTTCTATTGACCGGTCTTTAAGTTCACTAGTCTCACCTTCTGCTGTATATAGTCGCTTGCTAAACCTATCCAGTGAGTTCTTAATTTCAAATATATTTTGCAGTCCAAAATGTCAGTTTTTTGGCTGGGTGCAGTGACTCATGCCCGTAATCCCAGCACTTTGGGAGGCTGAGGTGGGTTGATCACTTAAGCTCAGGAGTTTGAGACCAGCCTGGGCAACATGGCAAAACCCCATCTCTACAAAAAATACAAAAAATATCTGGGTGTGGTGGTGCATACCTATAGTCCTAGCTATTCTAGAGGCTAAGGTGGGAGGATCACTTGAGCCTGGGAGGTCAAGGCTGCAGTGAGGCGAGATTTGCACCACTGCACTCTGGTCTGAGCAATAGAGAGAGACCCTGTCTCAAAAAAGAAAAAAAAAAAAAGGTTTTCTGTTTAAGTATTCAGCCTTTTAACATGTTTTGTGCATCTCTTGCTCTAGTCTCCTTAACATATTAATTTTACTTATTTTTAAACTCTTGTTTATTGAATCCACTATCTGGATCATCACTGGGTCTGTTTCTGTTACCTCTTTTATCTTTCAATTATGTGCCATGCCACTTTTTCCTGCTTCTTCACATATCTAGCAATTTTTTATTGTCGTTGCTACATTTTAGAGTCTCTGCATTATGTTATTTTCCTCTAAACTATGTTAAAGTGTTAGGTTTTGTTTTGATGAGCACTTAGATGACCAATGGGTCACCTGTATCTACACAGGCTTGGTTTTAGGCTTTGTTAGGGCAGTCATTTCAATTTTGCCCTTTCTCCTAGGGGATAGCCTTTACTCCTGGGGTGTATGTAGCCATTCCGAAATCCTAACTGAAGCCCTGCTGTATTCACAAAGATCTCTCCCCTTTGCCTGGGCCTGAATTCCAAAGTCCTCCAGCCCTGTTTGACTGCTGAAGTCATGGCCAGCTCTCTGACTTCTCCATGCCTATTCCCTGTTGGATCTTTCAGACTCACCCTGAACACGTAGAGGTTAGGAGTCAGTCAAGGAACCAGAAGGGATCTTTAAACAGATTTTGGTACCTGCACTCCAAATTCAATTGCAGATTCTCCCCTCCCCTCCCCTCCTTCTTTTTTGAGACGGAGTCTCGCTCTGTCACCCAGGCTGGAGTGCAGCGGCACAATCTCGGCTCACTGCAACCTCCTCCTTCTGGTTTCAAGCGATTCTTCTGCCTCAGCCTCCTGAGTAGCTGGGATTACAGGCACCCGCCACCATGCCTGGCTAATTTTTGCATTTTTCTTTTCTTTTTTTTGTTTTGAGACAGAGTCTCGCTCCGTCGCCCAGGCTGGAGTACAGTGGCACGATCTTGGCTCACTGCAACCCTGCCTCCTGGGTTCAAGCGATTCTTCTGCCTCAGTCTTCTGAGTAGCTGGGAGTACAGGCGCCCGTCACCACGCCCAGCTAATTTTTGTATTTTTAGTAGAGACGGGGTTTCAGCATATTGGCCAGGCTGGTCTCGAACTCCTGACCTTGTGATCCGCCTGCCTAGGCCTCCCAAAGTGCTGGGATTACAGGCATGAGCCACCGCATCCGGCCAGGTATTTGTTTTCTTGGCCCATTGAGACTATGACTTCCTGCTTGGTCCATTTCCTTGCACCTGAGTTTGGGAAATGGCTTCATGGAAAAAGCAATTTAAATGTGAGGCTTGTCCAGGTGAGGTGGCTCATGCCTGTAATCCCAGCACTTTGGGAGGCCGAGATAGGTGGATCACCTGAGGTCAGGAGTTTGAGACCAGCCTGACCAACATGGCAAAACCCCGTCTCTACTAAAAATACAAAAATTTGCTGGGCGTGGTGGCACATGCCTGTAGTCCCAGCCACTTGGGAGGCTGATTTAGGAGAATCACTTAAATCCAGGAGGCAGAGGTTGCAGTGAGCCAAGATCGTGCTACTGCACTCCAGCCTGGGGTACAGAGCGAGACCCTGTCTCAAAAAAAAAAAAAAAAAAAGTGAGGCTCACCTCATGTGCACTCCTTCTTCAATGGTCATAACCCTGCATTGGCTGCTGTGCAGTGCCTACAAACTGTTGTTGGATATGCTGTTTTGCCCAGTATTTATGGTTGTTTACCATGGTAGGGTAAATCTAAGATCAATGAGTCTGCCATGGCTGGAATCAGGTTTCTCCCTCAGGGGTTTGAGTGGTTGAGGCTAAGTTGAAAGGGTGTGTTTCAGAGTGACCACAAAGCTGTCTGGACTCTGAGGTCATGCCCAGGAAGCTGAGAGATGAGGAAATGGAAAAAATGAGTTTGCGGAAGCTGGGAAGACAAGAAAAACCTTAACAAATGCGAGGTGGTTGTGGGGTGTTTGTGAGGGAAGGGAGCGGATGCTGAGAGAGCTCAGGAAGTGTCATAGGACCATTCACCACGCCCTGTTGTCCTGACCCCATAGTGCCCACACCCAGTACCACTCTCCAGCTCCAGGGTCCATGCCTGGACAAGGTCCAGATCCTACTCCTGGAGTCCTGTGAGGGCCTGTCTCCCTTACTGATTATAATCCCCCAGACTCAAGGGAACCCGAGGGACCTGCTGATCTGGCAACCAAAAGGACTCAACCTCCCACCTCCCCAACAGGTAAAGAAACCAAGGCACAGAGAGGTTAGGTTCACTTCTGAGGGCTACACAGGAATAAGTTGTACAGCCAGGATAAATACCCACATACTGTAAACTCCTGAGCCTGAGCTCTTAACAAATAGGTTCTCCTGCCTCCCATGAACAAGCAGAATCCAGTCTCTTCTCATGAAAGAAAATCTTCTGGACCCAAGCCCCCAAGGCATCCCATGAGCTCAAGTAGCCTGTGCCCCCTGCACCCTTGGAAGGCATGAGCTTCCTTGGGCCTATACATGGAAGGCAAGGCTCTGAACAGGTAGCAGAAGCTCTGATTATGAACCCTGCTCTGTTAGTGATATGCTAGGGAACCCCAGGCAAGTCACCATCCTTCTCTGAGCCTCAGTTTTCCCCAATACTTGTGAGGCTATTGTAAATTGATGATAAACCCATGTGGGAGGCTGGGCATGGTGGCTCATGCCTGTAATCCCAATACTTTGGAAGGCCGAGGCAGGTGGATCACTTGAGGTCAGGAGTTGGAGACCAGCCTGGCCAAGATGGTGAAACCCCATCTCTACTAAAAATACAAAAATTAGCCAAGCCGATGGTGCACATGTGTGGTCCCAGCTACTTGGGAGGCTGAGGCTTGAGAATCGCTTGAACCCAGGAGACGGAGGTTGCAGTGAGCTGAGATTACGCCACAGCACTCCAGCCTGGGTGACAGAGCAAGACTCTGTCTCAAAAAAAACAAAAACACAAAAACCCATGTGGGAAACAATCCTCGGGGCTCCCAGTGCCCAGCAGTGCCAGGCCTGTCACTGACCTTGCTCTAGGATGATTCACAGGGACGTCGTGGGTGGCCAGAGGGCCCCTTGCCTGCAGCAGCGAGAGCAGAATGGCTGGTGTGCCAAGCCTTGGGGCTCCAGTGGGCAACAGGAGAATTCTGTTAGTGCTGGGGAACGGAGGAAGGAAGCAAGAACAGCCTTCAGGCATGGGTCTCCCAGCCAGAGGGGCTATAGGGGAGACCCCAGAAGAAGGATGGGGCAGCTGTCTTGGAACTACCCATCACCCAAAGGAGCCCGTATTCCATGTTTACCAGGAGTACCAGGGTCCTCAATATTGTCCTCATTTGTGTTTATTTGCATTTTTTGCTTATAATTTGTCATTTGGTGGGGTCTCATTTAATGTCACACTCTCTACTTTTTCCTCCCTATTTGGACACAGGGAGAGGTGGACCTTCAGCTAAGTCCTCCTTTGGGAATTTCATTTTAACTCTCAATATACCTTCAGACTCCATTAGACCCAATTTGAATTTTAATTTTTAACCAACCTTCCTTCCTTCCTTTCCTTCTTTCTTTTTTTTTGACAGGGTCTCACTCTGTCTCCCAGGCTGGAGTGCAATGGCACAATCTCAGCTCACTGCAACCTCTGCCTCCCAGGTTCAAGCCGTCCTCCTGCCTCAGCCTCCCGAGTAGCTGGGACAACAGGTGTGTGCCACAATGCCTGGCTAATTTTTGTATTTTTTGGTATTTTTATTTTTAGTAGAGAGGGGGTTTTGCCATGTTGCTCAGGCTGGTCTTGAACTCTTGAGCTCAGTGATCTGCCTGCCTCGACCTCCCAAAGTGCTGGGATTACAGGCACGTGCCATCACGCCTTGTTGAAGTTTCTTTTTTGAGCAATTCAAACTATTTATGAGGATTATTTTATTACTTTTATTTTTTCATGGAGGTCTCCCAAAACCAAAGAGAACTTTTACTTTTTTTTTTTTTTTTCCTGAGATGGGGTTTCGCTCTTGTTGCCCAGGCTGGAGTGCAATGGCACAATCTCGGCTCACTGCAAGCTTTACCTCCTGGGTTCAAGGGATGCTCCTATCTCAGCCTCATGAGTAACTGGGATTACAGGTGCCTGACACCATGCCCAGCTATTTTTTTTTTATTGTTGTTAGTAGAGACAGTGTTTCACCATGTTGGCAGGCTGGTCTCCAACTCCTGACCTCAGGTAATCCTCCTGCCTCAGCCTCCCAAAGTGCTGGGATTACAGGCATGAGCGACTGCACCCGGCCACTTTTTTTCTTTTTCTTAATAAAAAAGAATGAAGGGCTGGGTGTGGTGCCTCACGCCTGTAATTTCTGCATTTCCAGAGGCCTGGGAGGGCAGATTGCTTAAATTCAGGAGTTCGAGACCAGCCTGGGCAACATGGTGAAACCCTGCCTCTATGAAAAAGTACTGGCCGGGCAAGGTGGCTCACACCTGTAATCCCAGCACTTTGGGAGGCCAAGACGGGCGGATCATGAGGTAAGGAGATCAAGACCACCCTGGCTAACACGGTGAAACCCCGTCTCTACTAAAAATACAAAAAATTAGCTGGGTGTGGTAGTGGGCATCTGTAGTCCCAGCTACTCGAGAGGCTGAGGCAGGAGAATGGTGTGAACTCGGGAAGCAGAGCTTGCAGTGAGCCAAGATCGCGCCACTGCACTCCAGCCTGGGCAACAGAGCAAGACTCCTTCTCAACGAAAAAAAAAAAAAAAAAGAAAAAAAGAAAAAAATTAGTTGGGCGTGGTGGCACAGCCCTGTACTCCCAGCTACTCAGGAGGCTGAGGTGGGAGGAATACTAAGCCTAGGAGGCAGAAGTTGCAGTGAGCCACTGCACCAGCCTGGATAACAGAGGAGATCCTGCCTCAAAAAAAAGAAAAGAAAAGAGAAAAAAAGCTTATTTTATCTTGTAATTATCATATGGATCCACTGGATCATTTGTAAATCTAAAATATGTTATGAGATCTTCATGATCTTATTTTTCTTATATCATGAAACATTTTGCTATGGTATTCTCTCAGGAACTATTGCATCATTACTCATCAATTATTCCCAACCATGTTCTGAAAAAAAGACTAAAATAGTAAGAAAACAGAAGAATGATGGAATTGCCTGAAAGGAATGACTGAATAGTGACATGAGTCATTGCTATTTCACCAATTTTCAGCTTTCTTATTGCCTTGTCCAAAGCATTAAACCACCTTTCAAGAAAGTGTAAAAAGTCCGGAGATACCATCTTTGCATTATTTTTTTTAAGCTTTCATTGCACACAGTTAAGAATTCAGAATTGTTCGTTTTCCTACAAAGAGAAAAGAGAAGGAAACTGACAGAGGAAGACATTTCACAGCTATTAGAGGAATCAGTAGATGAATGCAACGAGAGAAACAGCAGCACTCTAGACTGTAATGATGGGGTAAAAGCATCCTACGAGCAGAATCTTCAGATGATGACATCATGGATGAATTTTCTCAAACCCAAGAATTGTGCCTATTTTCCCAGGGGTAGGGGAGAGCCAGAGAGGGATGGCTGCTTGCCCAGGGTCACTCAGCTCTTGCTCTGTCCTGTTGCTCAGAGATCTGTGACTGAGCCAGCCCCTCCTGTCACATACAGTAGATGCTGCCCTTGCAGGATGGGACAGGGCTGGACCTTGAGGTGAAGAGGCAGTCTGGGTACCTGCTCCTGACTGCCAGCTCTTGGCCCACCTCACCTGCCACCTGTCCTCTGGCATTGTGCTCCTGAGGCCGTGGTTTTCCTCTGGGTGGTGACTCAGTACCCACAGCCCGCCTTGCATGCAATCTTCCCCTCCCCTGGGCCTCACTGACTGCCCCAGCAAAAGGCAGCTGTGGTTTCCTCTGAAGCAGCAACCACGAACTGCCAAGCCCACCCCACCCCTTCGTGTCCTAGCCCCAACCTCGGGGCCTCAGCTGACGGACAGATGGGGAGGCCTCGTAGGCCCATGGCACTTGGTGTTTACGACGAGCTTGGCCCTCACAGCATGAGTATGGAAAGTATTATCCCTATTCAATAGATGAGGAGAGTGAGGCCAACATGTGCGAGGGGCTTATTTCATTTATGCATTCATTTATTCAACAAGCATCTCTCAAAAACCCACTAAAACCCAGGACACTAGACACAGAGACACGATGTCCAGATGTACCTCAGGAAGGACTGGCCCTGGCGGCGGGAGGGTCATGGGTGCTCAGCTCTCCAGGGATTGCCCTCAGCTGCAGAGATTTGCCTCCTCCACCTCGGCCTCCCATGCCTTTCTCTGGGCAGCCTCATATCCAAGGACTAATCCAGCTGGGTACTAATTCAGGCCCGGCTATTTAAGCCCTGTGTGGGTGGTGACAGGTCATTTGGAGCTCCCAGTGAGGCAGCAGAGGCTGGGGTTGGGCCTGTCTTGCAGCTCGACTTCTTCTCCCTCTGCCCAATTTGGCCTCTTTGCCCTCTCTTCTCCAGGCACGGTCTGCAAGAGCTCTCCCTAACAGACATCCCTCACGGTAACTCCGAGTCCACATCCACTTCCCGAGGAACCCACTCCACAACACTCGGCTTTCAGAGAGCGGCCAGGCTCGTGGTACAGAGGCACGTAAACCACCGGGGTGGGGAGATACAGGCCCAGGGAGACACAGCCACCAGGGCCCCGAAAGCTGGCTTTGGTTTTGTGGGGTGTGTGGGCCGTGGAGTTCAGCAGTGGGGCACAGCAGCAAGACAAGGGCCCAAGCGCCTGAAAACCACGGCCCACACCCCCTTGGCTTGGAGAAGGGTGGGGTCCCCACCTGTCTACCATGATTTTCTCAGACCCAGTCTGTTCTAACAAGCAGCCCCTACTCGGCTGGACCCTCTCCCAATTTCCCTCCCCAAATACATACTCTGACTGTGGGTCTAGATGCCTCCTACGTCCTGAGTGCCTTGTGGCCAGGCAGCGGCAGAGCCCTGGAACCGCCCAGAGGAACTGTGCTAGATCTGGGGGGCATAGAAGGGAGAACAGGCCCTTCTGGGACCCCAAGATCCCGTGTGGGGAGCACATCTGGGTTCCAAACCCACAAAAGGAAATGTGGCCAAGAAAGCAACCAATCTCCGACCCCGGCAGGGTTGGGCTGCACCCCCATACTGTGACTGTGCTGACTGCAGTCTCCTGGCGATGGAGAACTCACAGCCCTGTGCCCCTCCAACCAGAGGTCCCTGGGCTGGGCAACTTAAATAATTAGCGAGATCTTCCTTCCCTTAGGGTCCTCCTCTGGCCTCTGGAGCTATGGGGTCTGCTGTTCTTTGGTATCAGGAATCCACACGTGAGACCCCATTTGTCTCTTAAGTCACTGTAGGATCTTGGGCCTCAGTTCTCCATCTGCCTAGCAAGGGAGAGTGGAGGAGGGCCAGTCCTTCCACTTCTCGCCTGCCCTGACATTTTATGACTCAGTGATACACTGACACCTGCCCCCTTCTGTCTCCTTGCTTTCTCTCCTCCAAGTTGCCCAGCTCCAGCACCTTCCCTGCCCCTCCCTTGACCTTCCACCTCTCCTGGGCTGACAAGAGCTGAGGGTGGTCAGAAGTCGGCCCGGCTTCCCACCTGACACAGAGGACTTCGTGAAGGAGATGCTGGTCACTAAGAGCAGGGCAGCAGCTATAACAAGCCAGCATTCTGGAAGCTCCTGGAAATCATATTGGAGAATGCTGGCCTGGCAAGGGGTGAGGGGAAAGGTCTAGGGTGGGGAACAGTGATTTCTGTAGCAGGGGAGCCAGGACAAGTGCTGTCCACGCTGGAATGCTTCGTTCTGAGCAAGAATGACTCATTACAGACAACCCCTGCTCCGTGCTTATTACCATGGGCTGCCCAAACCCCCACCTGCACAGGGAGGGCAGTGGGAGGGGACAGAAATGAATGGGCACAAGCTGTGGCGTAAATTCTGGTGGAGGATGGAGGGAAATGACGCCAGAGCATCTAGCCAGGCTACAGTTACACCACCTCTGTCCCTGAGACAGGATTTCTGCAACACTGGAGAGGGATGGTACCCAGTCATCCATGTCTTCTGTGCCAGGCCCGACTTGTGTTTAATTGTATACATTATTATTATGATTATTATTTTGAGACAGAGTCTCGCTGTCTCCCAGGCTGGAGTGCAGTGGTATGATCTCAGTTTACTACAAGCTCCGCCTCCCAGTTTCAAACCATTTTCCTGCGTCAGCCTCCCAAGTATCTGGGACCACAGGCACCCGCCACCATGCCCGGCTAATATTTTTTTGTATTTTTAGGAGAGGTGGGGTTTCACCGTGTTAGCCAGGATGGTCTCGATCTCCTGACCTCATGTTCCGCTCACCTCAGCCTCCCAAAGTGCTGGGATTACAGGCGTGAGCCATCGCGCCCAGCCAATTATATACATTATTAAGGGAGCTGGTGGCAAGGTGCTGGGGCTCAGTCTGTGACCAGCATCAGGGCTCAGTCTATGACCACATTCAGTGCTTTACCTAAGACCAGGACCAAGACTCATTCTGTGGCAGGATCAGGGCTTAGTGAGTGATTAGGATGATAGCTCAGTCTGCGACGAGATTCTGGGCTCAGCCTATAGCTCACATTAAGGATCCTCTCTGGGTGGGGCTCAGAGCCAGGGACGTTGTGGAAAGTGTCTGAAGGCAAGGTGGGGTCAGCTGGGAGAGAGGGGAGAAGTGGAAGCATGAAGGTCAAGAGGTCCCTGGGCCTGAGGCCAGCTGTGTGAAAACAGGACAGGGAGTCAGGACTCCAGCTCTGCCACTCACTGGCTGTGTGACTTTGGATCCAGAGTTACTTCCCTTTTTGAGGTCTATGTTGTCTTGTTTGTAAAATGGGAATATTAGGCTGGGCACGGCACTCATGCCTATAATCCCAGCACTTTGGGAGGCCGAGACAGGCAGATAATGAGGTCAAGAGATTGAGACCATCCTGGCCAACATGGTGAAACCCCTTGTCTACTAAAAATACACAAATTAAAGGCCGGACGCTGTGGCTCACGCCTGTAATCCCAGCACTTTGGGAGGCCGTGGTGAGTGGATCACAAGGTCAGGAGATCGAGACCATCCTGGCTAACACAGTGAAACCCCGACTCTATTAACAATACAAAAAATTAGCTGGGCGTGGTGGTGGGCACCTGTAGTCCCAGCTACTTGGGAGGCTGAGGCAGGAGAATGGCGTGAACCCGGGAGGTGGAGCTTGCAGTGAGCTGAGATCGTGCCACTGCACTCCAGCCTGGGCAACAGAGCGAGACTCCGTCTCAAACAAACAAACAAAAAATTAGCTGGGCATGGTGGCTCATGCCTGTAGTTCCAGCTACTTGGGAGGCTGAGGCAGGAGAATCACTTGAACCCAGGAAGTGGAGGTTGCAGTGAGCTGAGATCATGCCACTGCACTCCAGCCTGGCAACAGATTGAGACTCTGTCTCAAAAAAAAAAAAAAAAAAAAAAAAAAAGGAAATATTAGGCACAGTGGCTTACAACACTAATCCAGCACTTTGGGAGGCCAAGGCAGGAGGACAGATTGAGCCCAGGAGATTTGAGACAAGCCTGGGCAACACAGTAAGACCCTGTCTCTATAAAAAATTTGAAAGTTAGCTGGGCATGGTGGGGTGAGCCTGTAGTCCCGGCTACTTGGGCGGGTGAGGTAAGAGGATCACCTGTGCCCAGTAATTCAAGATTGCAGTGAGCTACAATTGGGCTACTGAGCTCCATCCTGGGTGACACAGTGTGACCTTGTCTCTGAAAAATATAATAATAAAAATTTTAAAAGTGGGAATTTTTACTTCTGTCCTGCCTTTGAGATAGAGTCTTGCTCTGAGTCACCAATATGCAAGTTAATATTTCACAAAGCACCAAGAACCCTTGTCAATACCTGCCTCCCAAGATTATTGATAGGAGTGAAAATGCACTTCATGAGACAGCGAAAAAAATGGGGAGGGGTTGTTTGCTCACTTTCCAAAGGAGAATTGCTTCAGACAGGAAAATCTCAAAAGGAAACAGCCTTATTGTTGTCATGGTTTCTCCTCACAGGTCTTCAGGTCAGCTTTTATTCCCCAAAATAATGTGTACAGAGTATTTACAGTCAGAGAATGCTAAAGGATTACAACAAAAATAGCACGCTTTTTACCCCACGTCAGCCTGCTTGCCAAAAGCAACCATTTCAACTTACTCAGTTGTTTCTTCTGGTTTTTACTTCCTAAATAAATCATTGATTTCAATTCTGGTTATCTCCCAAGAGGTCCAATTTAGATGCTGTCTCTAGGGCTCCCTATTGTGACAGAGGAGGTTCACTTACACTCTTTCTCCTCTCCTTTCAACATCATACCACCACAACTCTTGGTTACATTCACAGTCACTAAAAAGTGTTTATGGCTGAACCAACTAATATACTATCTTTATTTTTTTTTTTTGAGATGGAGTCTCACTCTGTTGCCCAGGCTGGAGTGCAGTGGCACGATCTCACTCCTCACTGCAAGCTCCGCCTCCTGGGTTCACGCCATTCTCCTGCCTCAGCCTCCCGAGTAGCTGGGACTACAGGTGCCTGCCACCATGCCCAGCTACGTTTTTGTATTTTTAGTACAGACGGGGTTTCACTGTGTTAGCCAGGATGATCTCGATCTGCTGACCTCGTGATCTACCCTCCTCGGCCTCCCAAAGTGCTGGGATTACAGGCATGAGCCACCATGCCCGGCCGCAACTAATATACTATCTTTTTCGATCTTCTTTCCCCCACAGAGTTAATCACTGTCTCATTTTTTTCACTTGCTTATTTTCTTTGACCTATGATTAGATCTTCTGCGAAAGCCCAGTAAGATGATTCTCAATACTCATTTTCACTATGAGTTCCAGTTCCTTAATTTTTTTTCCTTGTGACACCATTTCTGGAGCCCTCAGTTCTCCTGCCTCCATCTGAGCCTGAAGCTTTTCAGATCGGCAGCACAGTCGTCATCCTTAGGCTTTCCTTTGCCAACATTCTGCAACGTCATTTCTTCTCTTTCCTCTGGATCTCTGATGTTCCTGGGTTCCATTTCTTCTTTCTTGGTTTATGCCCTTCTAGTGTGGAGTGCATCCTCCAGCTCCTTCCTGAGGAAGTTTTCATGGAAGACAATTGTTTTAACTTTGCATGTCTGAAAATGTCTATATTCTACCCTCACACTGGATCGATACTTTGGCTGGGTATATAATGATTTTCCCTCAGCAACTTTAAGGCATTGTTTCATAAACTTCCAGTTTCTAATACTGCTGTTGAGAGGTCTGATGCTCATCTGGCTCAGATTCTCTCTCTCTCTCTCTTTTTTTTTTTTTTTTTTTTTTTTGAGGTGGAGTCTTGCTCTCTTGCCCAGGCTGGAGTGCAGTGGCATGATCTCGGCTCACTGCAAGCTCCACCTCCCAGGTTCAAGGGACTTTTGTGCCTCAGCCTCCCAAGGAGTTGGGACTAGCACCACCACACCCAGATAATTTTTGTACTTTTTTTTTCCCCCGAGACAGAGTCTTGCTCTGTCACCCAGGCTAGAGTATAGTGGTGTGATCTTGGCTCACTGCAACCTCCGCCTCCTGGGTTCAAGCAATTCTCCTGCCTCAGCCTCTCAAGTAACTGGGATTACAGGTGTGAGCCACTGTGCTACCCCCTTTTTTTTTTTTTTTTTTGAGACAGGGTCTCACTCTGTCGCCCAGGCTGGTGGGCAGTGGCACAATCACAGCTCACTGCAGCCTTGACTTCCCAGTCTCAAGCAATCCTCCCCTCTCAGCCCCCCAGATAGCTGGGACTATAAGTATATGCCACCACCCCCGCCTAATTTTTTAGTTTTTTGTAGAGATGGGCCTCACCATGTTGTCCAGGCTGTTCTTGAACTCCTGGGCTCAACAATCCTCCCACCTTCGTCTCCCCAAATGCTGGGATAACAGGCATGAGTCACAGGGTCCTGCCAATCTTTAATTCCTTTAAACAAATGTTTTAGTTTTCAGAGCATATGTTTTGCCTTTCTTTAAAAAAAAAAAAATTATTCCTGGAAGATCTAGGTCTCCGTATCCAGCTAGGATGGCTGTGGTTCCGCTACTGCTGTTTGGGAGTTTGTGGAGCACCGTGAGAACGTCCAATATGGCTGTTACTTGTGGCTCTATGGTGAAGCTGCTCAAAATGTGCTACAATGTCCAACTGCACTCACACGATGTGCTCTATGGGTCAGGTAGTGGGCAGCAGTCAGTGACAGGTGTAACCTCCATGAATGAGAGCAACAGTTACTGGAGAATATAGGGTAACATCACCACAGCCAGTGAGAGGGGAACCCCCATCAAGTGCTGCCAGCCCATTCGGTTGACACATGTCAACACTGGCTGAAACCTCCACACCTTTCTGAAAACCAGGAAGTGAGTACTTTTGGTGAGGAAGGTGAAGGTAGTCACCTGGATGACTGGACCATGCTCTGTAATGGGCCCCACTGGATGAGAGATGGTGAGGGTGGTTCAAACATTCTTCCACTGAGGAACCACTGTCTGTCACAGGAGAACAATATGGTGGACCCATCAGTGGGCAAAAAGAGATGCATGGCCTGGCCTAGCCAAGCCAGAACAACAGCTGGAAAGCCATGGAAGGCATCTTCATGAGGCCCAGTGAGTTGTTGAAGGCAGAAGGCCACCATGCAAAGCTAGGAGTCTGGAGGCTCTGAGCCACTGTCACTATACAGTTTGTAGACATCTGTGCTGCTTCACCTTGGGATCCCTGCCACAAGTTCCCTGGGAGTGGCCTTGTTACTCCCGAGATGAAGACGTGCGATGGAAAACAGTGGCTGTGTTCACAAGCTCCAGCCCTGCACATTTGAATTGGTTGCTCTCCCAGACTTGGGTCAGTTCTTGGTGAGTAGAGGACTTGCTGGTGACAGGGTGGATGCTTTTTATTCACTGGTAAGACACACTGAGGGGACATCCCTTTTAGCTGGGAAACTTCTAGTCCTCAGGCTGGAGTGCGATGGTGCAACATCTGCCTCCCAGGTTCAAGCAATTCTCCTTCCTCAGCCTCCCAAGTAGCTGGGATTACAGGCACCCACTACCACACCCAGCTGATTTTTGTATTTTTAGTAGAGACAGGATTTCACCATGTTGGCTAGGGCTGGTCTCTAGCTCCTGAGCTCAAGTGATCCACCCTCCTCGGCCTCCCAAAGTGCTGGGATTACAGGTGTGAGCTGCCATGTCTGGCCTCCAAAATGATTTTTTTTTTTTTAAAGAATTTTATTATTAGCCTCTGTGTTATTTATTAGGTGTGCTATTTCATGATCTGCTTTATCCTTGAGTCCTAAGACTCTTTTGAGATGCTGGGAACCTTCAACGTGGGGCCTTTTAAGAGCTTTACTTGCATCCAAACCTTTCTTTTTTTTTTTTTTTTTTTTTTTTTTTTGAGACGGAGTCTCGCTCTGTCGCCCAGGCTGGAGTGCAGTGGCCGGATCTCAGCTCACTGCAAGCTCCGCCTCCTGGGTTCACGCCATTCTCCCGCCTCAGCCTCCCGAGTAGCTGGGACCACAGGCGCCCGCCACCTCGCCCGGCTAATTTTTTGTATTTTTTAGTAGAGACAGGGTTTCACCGTGTTAGCCAGCATGGTCTCGATCTCCTGACCTCGTGATCCGCCCGTCTCGGCCTCCCAAAGTGCTGGGATTACAGGCTTGAGCCACCGCGCCCGGCCACATCCAAACCTTTCTCTTTCTACTTTCATTTCTCCTCAGGTACCTCATTTTTAATAGATTTCTGACTAATTATGGCCAAAGACTCTCAAAGAATATAACATAATAAACAGCCAATTTTATTCCTAAGTTGTTGGGGTGATCAGACCCAACACCAGGCCGTGGGGGCTACGAAGTCCAGCGGAATCAAAGGAATGAGAAAAGACAAGAGAGAAAGTGGGACCAAGGGGCCAACACTAGTATGGAGGCTGTGAAGGCCCCAGGCTCTGGGAGCCCACACTATTTATTGATGATCAAACAAAGAAACAGGTGGTAAGGATGTAGGGGTTGAAAGGAAGCAGTGTATCAAGTGAATGAGCTACAGCTGTGATGGTTTAGCATTTTCTTTGAAACATATGGCTACTTGGGATAATGGGAGTGCTACAAGCAAGGAGCTGGCAAATCTAGATACATTCCAAAGGCCAGGAGGGGTTTTAGACCCCGGACCCTGGACATGTTCCAAGCCCTGCCTCAGCTTCTCTCCCAACAGTAAGTATTTTATTCTTTTTGATGCTATTGTATATATAATTATTTTCTTAATTTCATTTTCATATTGTTCATTGCTAGCATAAAGAAATGTGGTTGACTTTTATATATTGATATTATACTCCTCAAACTGATTGAATTCATTAGTTCTAGTAGTTGTTTTTAGTGGATTCCTTAGGATTTTCTCTTTCAAGATCATATGCTCTGCAAATAGAGATAGCTTTACTTCCTCTATCCAAATTTCAGTGGGATTTGAAATTAAATTTTAGTTGCCCTGGCTAACTGTTCTGGTTGAATCTCCAGTACAATGTTGAATAAAAGTGGTGAGAGGGGACATCCTTCTCTGGCTCCTGATCTTAAGGGGAGGTATCAGTTTTTCACCATTAAGTATGAAGTTGGTGTTGGGTTTTTCATAGGTGAACCTTAACAGGTTGAGGAAGTTCCCTTCTACTCCAAGTTTGCTGAGTGTCTTTATCATAAAAGAGTGTTGAATTTTGTCAAATTCTGTTTCTGCATCATTGAAAGGATCTTGTGGTTTTCTTCCTTATTCTGCTAATATGGTGCATTGAATTGATTCATTTTCGTAAGTCCAGCCAACCTTGCATTCTTGGGAGAAATTCCACTTGGTCAATCTTATTCATATGTTGCTGGATTCAGTTAGATAGTATTTTGTTAAAGATTTCTATATCTATATTGACAAGGTGAAAGGAGCTGGGCACATTCCTCAGCCCCGGGCTCAAAACTCCCTGAGCCTAGTACAAACACATCCCATCCTCCCATCCCACCACATACCGCCATATATCTCTCAAACTCCCTGAGCCCAGTACAAACACCACCTAGAAAGTCTCCGATAAGGAGACAGCAGTTCAAGGTTACTGAAAGCACGGGAGCCAAAAGAATTTCTTTGTTCCCCTGCAACTTTCGGGCTATAAAAAGCAAACGCTCGCATTGTTCGGGGCCCTCTTGTATACTGTGGAATGGAGGGACCAGGTTTGAACTTGTAGTAAAGATCCTTGCCGCTTGGCTTTGACTCTGGACTCTGGTGGTCTTCTTTGGGGAACAAACAGTCTGGGCATAACAAAGGGATATTGGTCTGTAGAATTTTTGCTTCTATTTTTGTTATGATGTCTCTCTGATTTTGGTATCAGAATAATAACTGGCCTCATAGAATAAGTTGGGAAGTATTCTTTCCTCTTCTAATTTTTGGAAGACTTTATGGAGAATTGGAGTTCATTCTTCTTCAACTGTTTTAAAATTCACTAGTGAAATCATCCCTATTTTTTTCTTTGTGAGAAGTTTTTTGATCATATATATTGATCTTGCACACTGTGACCCTGCTACATTTGCTTATTAGTTCTATTAGTTCTTAAAGTGCATTCCACAGGGCCAGGTGTGGTGGCTCACACCTGTAATCCCAGCACTTTGGGAGGCTGAGGTGGGAGGATCACTTGAGCTCAGGAGTTCAAGACCAACCTGGGCAACATAGTGAGACCCTCATCTCTAGAAAAATTAAATAAAATATACTCCATAGAATTATCTACATACATGTCTTCTGCAATTAAAGACATTTTTACTTATTATTTTCTAACCTACATGCCTTTGTTTTCTTTTCCTTCCCTGATTTCACTGGCTTGAAATTCCAGGGCAATGTTAAATAGGAGTGGGGAGAGAGAATGTCCTTGTCTTTTTCATTATCTTAGGAGAAAAACATTCAGTCTGCACCATTAAGTATTAAGTTAGCCATAGTTTTTTGGTAAATAGTCTATTGTGAAGTCTCCTTTTTTATTGCTGATTTTGGTAATTTGTGTATTCTTTGTTTTTTTCTTGGTCTCTATTAAAGCTTGTCAATTTTGTTGATCATTAACAACAACAACAGCAACAACAAAACTTTTGGGTCAGGCGCAGTGGCTCACGCATGTAGTCCCAGGACTTTGGGAAGCTGAGGCAGGCGGATCACAAGGTCAAGAGATTGAGACCATTCTGGCCAACATGGTGAAACCCCATCTCTACTGAAAATACAAAAATTAGTTGGGCGTGGTGGCGGGTGCCTATAGTCCCAGCTACTCGAGAGGCTGAGACAGGAGAATCACTTGAACCTGGGAGACGGAGATTGTAATGAGCCGAGATTGCGTCGCTGCACTCCAGCCTGGCGACAGAGTGAGACTTCATCTCAAAAACAAACAAAACAAAAGACTGAGTGCCGTGGCTCACGCCTGTAATCCTAGCACTTTGGGAGGCTGAGGCGGGTGGATCACGAGATCAGGAGATCAAGACCATCCTGGCTAACATGGTGAAACTCCGTCTCTACTAAAAATACAAAAAAAATTAGCCAGACGTGGTGGCAGGCGCCTGTAGTCCCAGCTAATCCAGAGGCTGAGGCAGGACGCGCGCCACTGCACTCCAGCCTGGGAGACAGAGTGAGACTCTGTCTCAAAAAAACACCGAACAAAAAAAACCAACTTTTGGTTTTATTAATTTTCTCTGTTGTTGTTTTTTTCTATTTCATTGATTTCTGCTCTAATCTTTGTTATTTCCTTCTTCTTACTTTGGGTTTGATTTCCTTTTCTTTTTTGAACTACTTGAGGTGGAGGCTTAGATTATTGATATTTGATTTTTCTCCCATTGCAGCATAAGTATTTCAATTATTTAAATTATAAATTTCCTTCTAAGGCTGGGCACAGTCACTCACGTCTGTAATCCCAGCACTTTGGGAGGCCGAGGCAGGCAAATCACCTGAGGTCAGGAGTTCAAGACTAGCCTGGTCAACATGGTGAAATCCCACCTCTACTAAAAATACAAAAATTACCCAGGAGTGATGGTGTGCACCTGTAATCCCAGCTACTCGAGGATGTGGCAGGAGAATTGCTTGAACTCGGGAGGCAGAGGTTGCAGTGAGCTGAGATCATGCCACTGCACTCTAGCCTGGGTGACAGAGCAGATCACTTGACTGGTCTTGAACTCCAGGCCTCAAGTGATCTGCCCACCTTGGTCTCCCAAAGTGTTTGGATTACAGGTGTGAGCCACCACACGTGGCACCCTGATGGGATTTTGACTGGTATTGCATTAACTCTATTGATTGCATTGGGAAGAGTTTGTCACATAACCATATTGATTTTTCTACTTTATAAACGTTTACGTAGATATTTTTTAGTTTCTCTCATCAGTTCTTGCTTTGTTTTCAGCATTCTCCTCTTGCACATGTTTCGTTAGATTTATACAAAGTGTGAATCTGTTTCTTATGCAATTCTAAATGGTACTTTTCAAAATTTCTGATTTATTTGTTTATTGCTAATCTATAGGAATACAACTGATTTTTTTTTTTCTTCTACAAATGTCTGAGGTAGGAAAACCACGCTGCCCAGCTTGTGGCAGCCCTGACAGTCCTCTAAGGCTGATCTTGGCCTCCAGCCCTGACTGAGGAGAAAAGGGGCCACCCATAGCCCCACTGGCACAATTGATTTTTCTGTGTTGATGTTGACCTCATATCCCATAACTTTGCTTAACTCATTTATTTTTTATAGGAGCTTTTTGTAGATTCTTTGTGATTTTCTGTAAAGACAATTATATATTCATAATTGAATAGGTTTGTTTCTTCTTTGCCAGTCTGTAGGCCTTTTATTTGTTTTTCTTGACTTCTTGCACTGATTAGGGCTTCTAGTAAAATATTGGATGGGTATGTTAAGAGGGGGTATCCTTGCTTCTTCCTGAACTTAGAGTGAAAGAATTCAGTTTCTTCCCATAAAATATGGCAGTAGATGTAGGGTTTTTGTGAATGTCTATCATTGAGTTGAGGAATTCCCTTTAATTCTTAGTTTGCTGAGAGGTTTTTTATCAGGAATAAATGTTGAATTTCTTCCATGTCTTTTTTTTTTTTTGAGATGGTGTCTCGCTCTATTGCCCAGGCTGGAGTGCAGTGGCACAATCTTGGCTCACTGCAAGCTCCACCTCCCGGGTTCACCCCATTCTCCTGCCTCAACCTCCCAAGTAGAGAGGTTTTTTATCAGGAATAAATGTTGAATTTCTTCCATGTCTTTTTTTTTTTTTGAGATGGTGTCTCGCTCTATTGCCCAGGCTGGAGTGCAGTGGCACAATCTTGGCTCACTGCAAGCTCCACCTCCCGGGTTCACCCCATTCTCCTGCCTCAGCCTCCCAAGTAGCTGGGACTACAGGCGCCCACCACCATGCCCGGCTAATTTTTTTGTATTTTTAGTAGAGACGGGGTTTCACCGTGTTAGCCAGGATGGTCTCGATCTCCTGACCTCGTGATCCGCCTGCCTTAGCCTCCCAAAGTGCTGGAATTACAGGTGTGAGCCACCATGCCCAACCCCCTCTTCCATGTCTCTTAACTTCTCTTTCATATTTCACCATTTTTTCATTCTTTGCTGAATTCTTAGTAATTTCTTTTTTTTTTTTTTTTTTTTTGAGACGGAGTCTCGCTTTGTCGTCCAGGCTGGAGCGTGGTGGCACGACCTTGGCTTACTGCAACCTCCGCCTCCCAGGTTCAAGTGATTCTCATGCCTCAGCCTCCCCAATAGCTGGGATTACAGGTGCCTGCTACTATGCCCGGCTAATTTTTGTATTTTTGGTAGAGACAGGGTTTCACCATGTTCGCCAGGCTGGTCTCAAACTTCTGACCTCAAAGTCAGCTTCCCAAAGAGCTGGGATTACAGGTGTGAGCCAGCACACCCAACCTCTTTTGAGGTTTTAAATCTTAATAATTATAGTTTCATTCCTGGAAGTTTTATTTGGTTCATCTTCAAATATGCCTAATTAATTTAATTAGTTTATTTGCCATATTTTCAGTATCGTTTTACAGTTCTTTTTTTTTTTTTCTTCAGATGAGGTCTTGCTCTGTTGCCCAGGTTGGAGTGCATTGGCACCATCTCGGTTCACTGCAACCTCCACCTCTCGAGTTCAAGTGATTATCCTGCCTCAGCCTCCCGAGTAGCTAGAATCACAGGCACGCACCACCACACTTGGCTAAGTTTTGTATTTTTAGTACAGATGGGGTTTCACCATGTTGGCCAGGCTGGTCTCAAACTCTTAACTTCAAGTGATCCACCCATTTGGCTTCCCAAAGTGCTGGGATTACAGCTGTGAGCCACCGTGCTTGGCCCGTTTTACACATTTTTACACATGTTAACATATTTTTTTTTCAGCTGGGCGTGGTAGCTCACGCCCATAATCCCAGCACTTTGGGAGGCTGAGGTGGGTGGATCACCTGAGATCGGGAGTTCGAAACCAGCCTAACCAACATGGAGAAACCCCGTCTCTACTAAAAATACAAAATTAGCCAGGTATGGTGGCTCGTGCCTGTGATCCCAGCTACTTAGGAGGCTGAGGCAGGAGAATCGCTTGAACCCAGCAGGTGGAGGTTGCAGTGAGTCAAAATCATGCCATTGCACTCCAGCCTGGGCAACAAGAGCGAAACTCCATCTCTCTCTCTATATATATATATAATAATATATGTATTATATATTTTATATATATATATTTTTGTGTGTGTGTGTGTGTGTGTGTATATATATAGTTTGTTTGTTGGTTTGTTTTAGAGAGAGAGATGGGGTCTCACTATATTGCCCAGGTTGGTCTCAAACTCCTGGGCTCAAACAATCCTCCTGCCCAGGCCTCCCAGAGGGCTGGGACTACAGCCTAGCGCCCGGCCCGAAACACTTAATTTTCTATCCTGCATCTCATCATTCTATTTTATGCAGTATTTGTGGGTCTCATCTTGTTATTCGTTGTTTCTGCTGACTCATGCTCTTGTGGTTTGTTTCTTTTTGAGTTTATTGATGTTTAATTGTGAGCTTATGTTCCTTGAAATTCTTTGTGGGAATTCTTTGAATCTGTGTTTAAAACATATTCTTCCAGAAAGGATTTTTGTTTGCTTTTGCCAGGCGCCTAGGGGTACTTCCAACTCAGATCCACTTAAAAATTGTTTTTGGCTTAGTGTTTTTCCAGTCACATAAGGAATATGATGTTGGGCTTTTCTCTATGTGAATATTATCTTGTTATGCATTTTACTGGACTTCTTTTCAGCCTGTGTTGCCTCTCCGGCACAGCTAAGTGGATACGGCAAAGTCTTCTGTGGCTGAGTTGTTTTCTCCCCATTTCTCCCCTAGGGCACTGGCTTTTGAGAAGTCCCAAATTTGGGGGAGAAAAGAAATCTTTGATAACTACTTCCCAGGACCAGACCTCAGATCTTTTCTTCTCTTTCCTCATTTTGGTTCCCCTAAAAGCAGAGCCTCAGATAAAGGTTTTTGTGTAATTAATTTTGGAAGTAATCCCAGGGAGAAAGAAAGAGGGAAGCCCAGGACAAGGTCACATTATCAAGAGGACCTCTGATAGGTGCTTGATTCCATAGGAATTCTTGATTCCATAGGATCTTCCAAGGAGTCTTATGAAATGGGAGATACAAAAAAGACACATTATTTGCTTGTGTCACTCATTGGTCAAGAGTGGCCTCACAGACACGAACTCCCCTGAACTTGGGGTCCGCGCATGCATAAGGTTCCAGGGGATTCCAAGAGCATCTGCCCTGTGGGGTCAGTGAGACTCAGACAGGAAGGGAGGGGTGGGCCCCATGTGCCCAAGGTGAGGTGGCACCTGCATGAGGCCCACAGAACACTCATCACCTCAGCAGTGGCCGGAATCAGAACTGGGGCCAAGCAGACTGAAGTGGTGCCCAGGAGGTGCCTGGCATGCTGGCCATTTACAACCCAGGGCCTCAGGAAGCACAGGCCCCGGTGCAGGCTCACCCTGATAGGGTCATGCTCTTGTTATTCTGGCTTCTGACTGGTTCCCTGTTTAACACCCGTTCATCTGTGCTTTCACACACACGTTTTTGATATTTCATTCAGCATTTTTAGGAAGGGATTTCTCTATTCAACTAGTCTGCATATTTCCAGATAGAGAGATAAATGGTCATTGTTTTCAAATGTTTATATATGCTTTATTTTAAAATTATTACTATTATTTGAGATGGAGTCTCGCTCTGTCATCCAGGCGATAGTGCCACGATCTTGGCTCACTGCAACCTCCTCCTCCTGGGTTCAAGTGATTCTCCTTCCTCAGCCTCCCGAGTAACTAGGACTACAGGCGCATGCTACCACGCCCGGCTAATTTTTGTATTTTTAGTAGAGATAAGGTTTCGCCATGTTGGCCGGGCTGGTCTCAAACTCCTGACCTCAAGTGATACTCCCACTTCGGCTTCCTAAAGTGCCGGAATTGCAGGCGTGAGCCACTGTGCTCGGCCTCAAAATATTTATATATACCTTAATATTCCTTAGTATTTGCTAAGTATTGAAACCAAGCATTGCTTTCTGGAGCTCCCATAACCCACCTTTGTGCCCTGTTTTGAAAAACAGGCCAGTCAATAATGACAGCAGCAACGCAGCAGCTCCCTGCTTTTGAACACCTACTATGTGGCCAACGCCTGCTGTGGATTTATAGGTATTATGTCAGTGAATTCTCAAAACTACCCTAAAATAGTCACTCTGGTTCCCTTTTTTATTCTTCATATATTCTTTATTTTTAAAATTGAGACAAGGTTTTGCTATGTTGCCCAGGCTGATTTCGAATTCCTGTGCTCAAGTGATCCTCCCACTTCGGCTTCTGGTTCCTTTTTCCCAGGCACTAGTTCCCTTTTCACGGAAGAGGAAACCATGGCCTGGGAAGGGGCCAAGGCCACACAGCATTTAAGTCAAGCTTGTCTAACTCATGACCCAGAGGCCACATGCGTCCCAGGGTGACTTTGAATGCAACCCAAAACAAATTCATAAACTTTCTTAAAATATTGTTTTTTGTTTTTTGTTTTTTTTACAAAAAATTAGCTGGGCGTGGTGGTGCACGCCTGTAGTCCCAACTACTTGGGAGGCTGAGGCAGGAGAATCGCTTGAGCGTGGGAGGAGGAGGTTGCAGTGAACTGAGACCGTGCCACTGCACTCCAGCCTTGGCAACAGAGTGAGACTCCATCTCAAAAAATAAAATAAAATAAAATAAATAAATAAAATGATTTTTTTTTTTGGCAATTTTTTTAAAGCTCATCAGCTATCATTATTAGTGTTAGTGTATTTTATGTGTGGCCCAAGACCATTCTTCTTCTTCCAATGTGGCCCAGGGAAGCCAAAAGATTAGACACCCCTGATAAGTTGTCGAGCCAGGATTCTGTCCAAAGCTTCCCCACTTTCACTACATTGCATGCCTTTCTGTGGAAAAAAGCCTTCCCTTCTTCCCTAGTACTTCTCCCAAAACACACACTCATATAGAGTAGCACTTGAGATCCAGCGCCCCTTGGCAGCCGATTGCAGTGGGTAAGCTGAGCTCGGGGTTGCAGGGCAGTGGGGGGCAGTCAGCACACAGATTTTCCTATCCCCTCAGGAAACTGCAAGGATCCCCGATAGGGCTTAGATGGCCAGTGTTGGCAAATCCTAATCGGGAGGCAAATTGGGAGAGCCTACTGCCCTTGCAGACTAGTTACTGTGCCTGCTGGAGCCCTGTGGAAGTAGGGAGAAATTCAGGCCCAAGGAAGGTACCAAGCCAGAGTCACCTGCCCCCTAGTACCCCAGCCTGGGGACCACTCAGTGAGCATATCAGTCTCCTCGGGTGATGTAGTCAAGGTAAAAAGCAAGTTGCAACCTGAAGGCTGGGCATTCCAGGTATAGGGCTCTTTCTGGTTAAAATGTGTGGGTACGGGGACTAGGGGAGGCTTGGGAGGGGCTGTCCCCAGAGTTTCTATGAGTGTGTATATACTTTGAAACACTTAGAACCTTATTGTCACCATGGACAGACAGGGACCTTGGGGACAGAGGGACATTAAGGCCAACATCTTGTTTTACAGATCAGTAAACTGAGGTCCAGAGATGCGTGGCCTAGTGAAGGAGGTTCAAGTGCAGGCCTTCCTGACCACAGCACACCGCCAAGGCTCCTTCTCTAAATCACTGCATGTGTGCATGTGAGTGGGCAGCTGCACACCATCGTATACGTAAACGTGTTTACGCATGGAGTACATGTGCTTTATGATGCACGGGTGAAGGCACAAAGGCGTGTGTGTGGGGGGGCTGGGGGTTATATTAGCAGGCTGAGCAGACTGTAACAAGGGGACACACATCTCTCTTTTGGACCAACCCATGTTTGGAGAAGACAAGAGCTTTCTCATGCACAGGAGCCAAGGGAGGAAACTGACCCCAGGTTTAGGCGGTCTGTGGTGACTTGTGCCACAGACCGTGTGTAAGTCTGAAGATGCCTGGGGCCTTCATAGTACCATTGCCTTTAGCCACCCATGGCCACCTGCAGCAACTGCCATCACCCTTAATGTGGACTGGAGCTGCACTGCTTAAGTCCCCAAGGCCCTGCGGGATGGCCAAAGATGTCTGTCCTCACCCCACTACCCTCTCAGTCTTCTTTGACCACTCTGGTCTCCCAACCTCAATGTCGACCCCACATCTGCAGGTGACATCACTGTCCATGTAGCTCTGTAAGTCTTCAAACTGGGAGTCAGCCTACCTCCCACCATCACTGACCTTCAGTCAATCCAGATGAAAAATGCCTCTGGGCATTTTGGGGACAGGAGATATAAGGAATGAGTCATAAATATCCTGTCATATAAAATAGGATGCTATGAAACACTCCCGGGGTCATGTCAAAAAGACACAGGTGAAAGTGAATACACTTTCACCAGCCAAAGGCGGGATTTTTTGAGCACCAGTAAGATTAATAACTGCAATGGATTGACACCAGTCAGACATGTTTAAATCCATTGATTCACATACATTTAAAAATAACTCATTTTTCACCTTAGGGGGATGCTAGGTAGCTGGTAAATAAAGGGAAAGCATTAAATACTTGTTCTGTCTTTTGCATATGATCTCTTTCTCAGGATAACTAAATAATCAATGAGGGCAAATTTCACTTTGTAGAAATACACAGGTTCATAAAAGAAGAAGAAATAATATAGTTACAGTGTTACTATTTTGCAGTTCCTCATGAATTTAGGTAATGATGATCCATGGCCGCAGATGTTGCAAAATGAGACACAACCAGAAGTTAGGTGCTTCCTGATGGAAGCACATATCACCATCTAGGAGGTGGTCTTGAAAAAAATAGTTGGACCTGAATTTATTCAAGCCTCCATAACTAAAAACAGAAGACAGAAGACATGTTAAATGGTACCACAGGGATGCAATCAACCAAATTCAGACTATGGGAAACTGCAAGGATAAACAATCCAGTTTACGGTTTGGTGCCATAGCTCATGCCTGTAATCCCAGCACTTTGGGAGGCCAAGGCTGGTGGAACACTTGAGGTCAGGAGTTCGAGACCAACCTGGCCAACATGGTGAAACCCCGTCTCTACTAAAAACACAAAAATTAGGCCGGGCGCGGTGGCTCACGCCTGTAATTCCAGCACTTTGGGAGGCCGAGGCGGGCAGATCACGAGGTCAGGAGATTGAGATCATCCTGGCAAACACGGTGAAACCCCATCTCTATTAAAAATGCAAAAAATTAGCCAGGCGTGGTGACAGACGCCTGTAGTCCCAGCTGCTCGGGAGGCTGAGGCAGGAGAATGGCGTGAGCCCGGGAGGCGGAGCTTGCAGTGGGCTGAGATTGCGCCACTGCACTCTAGCCTGGGCGACAGAGTGAGACTCCGTCTCAAAAAAAAAAAAAAAAAAAAACCACAAAAATTAGCTGGGTGTGGTGGTGGGCGCTTATAATCCCAGCTACTCGGGAGGCTGAAGCTGGAGAATCACTTGAACCCGGGAGGCTGAGGTTTCAGTGAGCCAAGATCATGCCACTGCACTCCAGCCTGGTGATAGCAAGACTCAGCCTCAAAAAAACAAAAACAAAAACACAATTTCCTTAACAAAATAGTGTTACAAAACAAAACGAGATGGAGGGGAAACTCGCAGGTTTAAGATTTATCAACCAGGCCCTATTTATAGACCTTATTTGTATATCAATTCAAACATCTGTTAAAAAAACAAAATGACGGGCTGGGCGTGGTGGCTCACGCCTGTAATCCCAGCACTTTGGGAGGCCGAGGTGGGCGGATCACGAGATCAGGAGATGGGGACCACCCTGCCCAACATGGTGAAACCGTGTCTCTACTAAAAATGCAAAAATTAGCTGGGCGTGGTGGTGCGTCCTTGTAGTCCCAGCTACTCTGGAGGCTGAGGCACGAGAATCTCTGGAACCCAGCAGGCGGAGCTTGCAGTGAGCCGAGATCGTGCCACTGCACTCCAGCCTGGCGACAGAGGAGACTCCGTCTCAAAAAGACCAAAAACCAAAAAACAAAATGAAAATGAGGCCAGAAATGGTGGCTCACACTTGTAATCCCAGCACTTTATAAGGCTGATGCAGGTGGATCACTTGAGGCTAGGAGTTCCAGATTAGCCTGGGCAACAAAGTGAAACCTTGTCTCTACAAAAAATTTTTAAAAATTACCAGGCATGGCCGGGCACGGTGGCTCACGCCTGTACTCCCAGCACTTTGGGAGGCCGAGGCGGGCGAATCACAAGGTCAGGAGATGGAGACCATCTTGGCTAACACGGTGAAACCCCGTCTCTACTAAAAATACAAAAAATTAGCCGGGCGTGTGGTGGGCGCCTGTAATCCCAGCTTCTCAGGAGGCTGAGGCAGGAGAATGGCGTGAACCCAGGAGGCGGAGCTTGCAGTGAGCCGAGATCACGCCACTGCACTCCAGCCTGGGCGACAGAGTGAGACTCTGTCTCAAAATAAATAAATAAATAAAATAAAAATAAAAATAAAAATAAAAATAAAAATAAAAATAAAAATAAAAATAAAAATAAAAATAAAAATTACCAGGCATGGTGGTGCACGCCTGTAGTTACAGCTGCTCAGGAGACTGCGGCAGGAGGATTACTTGAGCCTGGGAGTTTGAGGTCGCAGTGAACTCCAGTTCACTGGAGTGAACTACTGAACTCCAGCCTAGGTGACAAAATGAGACCCTGTCTCAAGAAAAAAAAATTATAGAAAACACCAACTGGATTATAATTTCCATTAATGACTTGTTATTGATTTTTATATGATAAAGTAGTGCCTGCTTGCTTGCTTTTCTTCCTTTCTTCTCTTTCTTTCTTTCTTTCTTTCTTTCTTTCTTTCTTTCTTTCTTTCTTTCTTTCTTTCTTTCTTTCTTTCTTTCTTTCTTTCTTTCTTTCTCTTTCTTTCTTTCCTTCTTTCTTCTTTTTCTTTCTTTTCTTCCTTTTTCTCTTTCTTTCTTTTCTTTCTCTCTTCTTTTCTTTCTTTTTTTTGTCCTGTCCTCCCTTCCCCTTTCCGTAGTTTTTCTTTTTCTTTTGTTTTCTTTTTTTTGTGACGGAGTCTCGCTCTGTCACCCAGGCTGGAGTGCAGTGGCGCCATCTTGGCTCACTGCAAGCTCCGCTTCCCGGGTTCACACCATTCTCCTGCCTCAGCCTCCGGAGTAGCTGGGATTACAGGCACCCGCCGCCAAGCGCAGCTAATTTTTTTTTTTTGTATTTTTAGTAGAGACAGGGTTTCACTGTGTTAGCCAGGATGGTCTCCATCTCCTGACCTTGTGATCCACCCGCCTCGGCCTCCCGAAGTGCTGGGATGACAGACGTGAACTAGCTTGCTCGCTTGCTTGCTTTCTTTTTCTTTCTTTCTTTCTTTCTTTCTTTCTTTCTTTCTTTCTTTCTTTCTTTCTTTCTTTCTTTCTTTCTTTCTTTCTTTCTTTCTTTCTCTCTCTCTCTCTCTCTCTCTCTCTCTCTCTTCTTTCTTTCTTTCCTTTCTTTTTCTTTTTCTTTTTTTTTCAGGGTCTTATTCTGTCAACCAGACTGGAGTGCAAAGGGGAAATCTCAGCTCACTGCAGTCTTGACCACCCAGGCTTATTTATCTTCCCCCTTCACTTCAGCTTCCCAAGCAGCTGGGACTACAGGTATGTGCCACTATGTTTGGCTAATTTTTTTTTTTTTTTGTAAAGACACGGTCTTGCTATGTTGCCCAGGCTGGTCTGGAACTCCTGAGCTCAAGCGATCCTCCTGCTTTGGCCTCCCAAAGTGCTGGGATTACGGACATAAACCACTATGCCCAGCTAAAAATTTCTTATGTTTTAAAGCTGTGTACAAAAATATTTACTGGCCGGGCACGGTGGCTCAAGCCTGTAATCCCAGCACTTTGGGAGGCTGAGGCAGGCGGATCATGAGATCAGGAGTTCGAGACCAGTCTGGCCAATATGGTGAAGCCCCATCTCTACTAAAAATACAAAAACTAGCCAGGTGTGGTGGCGTGTGCCTGTAGCTACTCAGGAGGATGAGGCAGAAGAATTGCTTGAACCTGGGAGGTGGGGGTTGCAGTAAACCGAGATCATGCGACTGCACTCTAGCCTGGCAACAGAGTGAGACTCAGTCTCCAAAAAAAAAAAAAAAATTGGCCGGGCGCGGTGGCTCAAGCCTGTAATCCCAGCACTTTGGGAGGCCGAGGCGGGTGGATCACGAGGTCAGGAGATCGAGACTATCCTGGCTAACATGGTGAAACCCCGTCTCTACTAAAAATACAAAAAACTAGCCGGGCGTGGTGGTGGGCGCCTGTAGTCTCAGCTACTTGGGAGGCTGAGGCGGGAGAATGGCGTGAACCCGGGAGGCGGAGCTTGCAGTGAGCCGAGATCACACCACTGCACTCCAGCCTGGGAGCACAGCGAGACTCCGTCTCAAAAAAAAAAAAAAAAAAAAAAAAAAAAAAAATTTACAGATGAAATGATAACATGTCTTGAGTTTGCTTCAAAATAATCCAAGGGTTAAGGGAGGAGTCGGGGAGCACAAGATTGACCATGTGACAGGTACCCAGAGGTTCATTATATTATACTCTCTACTTTTGTATATATCTAAGACTTTTCATAATAAAACTTTTTTAATGCTTCTGTATTAGACTGTTATTGCTACAGTGTAACTGCATGACAAATGACCCCCCAAATTCAGAAGCTTACCCACTGCAGAAAAGGCATTAAACTGCTGAGATGACTTGGTCATCTACATCAGCCAGCTTCAGTCATTGGCCACCCTCGTCCTGGCACAAAGGATATGTAAAGGAATTGACCACAGTTGGAGAGATGGAGGCTATACATGGGCCCAGCAAACAGCGTAGGTGCCCACTAACCAAGGCTGAGTAGCTGTTGCTGCTCATAAACGTCCAGTCTGCCAGCAACAGAGAGGAACACTGAATTCCCCATAGAGCGCCATTCCTTAAGGAGTCCAATTGCCTCCTTGGGGGCAAGTTAACTGTTTTGGGTCCCTTCTATCCTGCAAAGGCCAGTGATTCATTATCATAGGATAATATCATATCTTTTTTTTTTTTTTTTTGAGACAGAGTTTTGCTGTATAGCCAAGGCTGGAGTGCACTGGCATGATCTTGGCTCACTGCAACCTCCGCCTCCAAGGTTCAGGGGATTCTCATGCCTCAGCCTCTGGAGTATCTGGGATTACAGGCATGCACCACCACGCCTGGCTAATTTTTGTATTTTTAGTAGAGATGGGGTTTTGCCATGTTGGCCAAGCTGGTCTTGAACTCCCGGCCTCAAGAGATTGGCCCACCTTGGCCTCCCAAATTGCTGGGATTACAGGCGAGAGCCACTGTCCCCAGGAATAGGATAATGATAATATCTATTCCAAACAGTGTCTTAATTAAGTAATCCCAACCAGTAAGAAATAGAATCATTTCAATCACAAGACTCAAGTCACTCCAAAAAGATTATGCTAAGAGCTGCTGAGCACGTGTTCCTACAGCGACCCATACCAACATACTGATGAAGCTACAGCTCAGGTATTAGGCTACCGTGCTCCCATCTAGGAAGTGACCCCCAGGGATTCTTCACACTGTGCTTTCACCAGCACTCTGTACATGAACTTAACCACCTCAGCACTCCCCCCTGCTTTTGCCATGTCTTCTGTGTTTGGATGTTGAGTATTGCTGGATGGAAAGCTTTGCTATCAGTCGAACAATGGTTGAGGCTGTAAAAGCCTACCAAGTGCCATTATAAAATGGGTCGTTGTATAAAACAACCACCACAACAACTCAGAAGCTTCAAACAATAATCCTTTATTGTCACACTCATGGGTCTGTGGGTCAGCTGTACAATTCAGCTGAAATTGAATCGTACCTTGGTTGATCGAGGCTGGACTCCAAGCTATAGGCTGAGTTCGGGTCTGCTCTGTATGTCCCTCATTCTCCTGGGACCAGTGATTAACCAGGGGATATGGCCTGTTCCTGGAGACTCATTCCTGGACCCAGAAGGAAGGAGCAGTAGCTATATGGGGCATGTTCTTGTCATGGCAGATTACTGCAGCATGAGAAGGCATGTCCAACTGAGCAAGCACATTTCAAAACTTCTCATGTCAGATTCACAAGTTTTCTACTGGCCAAAGCAAGTCACACGGCCAAACACAAAATCAAAAGGTGGGAAAGTATTCTCTGTCCACCATGGCAAGGGTGTGGGTGAATAATTATATTACAAGGGACAAATAATTCAATCTTTCACAGTCTTTGGGGATCCAAGGCACTGCCTTGGTTCATGCCCCAGCACTTCTCATCAGGACAAAAGAATATCCTGCTAGGAGACTTTCCTGCCACTAGCAGGGCCCCCACAAACATTGTGGCAGCTAGAGTGATTTTTTTTTTTTTTTTTTGCTAGCTCTCCTCTAGTTTTGTTTGTTTGTGTGTGTAGTAAAAAAAAAAAATGCATGATATAAAATTTACCACCTTTTTTTTTGTTTTGAGACAGTTTCATCTTGTTGCCCAGGCTGGAATGCAATGGTGTGATCTTGGCTCACTGCAACCTACGCCTCCAAGGTTCAAGCGATTTTCCTGCCTCAGCCTCCCAAGTAACTGAGATTACAGGTGTGCACCACCACGCCAGCTAATGTTTGTATTTTTAGTCGAGACAGGGTTTCACCATGTTAGCCAGGCTGGTCTCAAACTCCTGACCTCAGGTGATTCACCAGCTTCAGCTCCCAATGTGCTGGGATTATAGGTGTTAGCCATGCCTGGCTCACCCTTTTTTTTTTTTTTTTTTTTTGAGACGGAGTCTTGCTCTGTGCCCCAGGCTGGAGTGCAGTGGCGCGATCTCGGCTCACTGCAAGCTCCGCCTCCCAGGTTCACGCCATTCTCCTGCCTCAGCCTCCCGAGTAGCTGGGACTACAGGCGCCCGCCACCACGCCCGGCTAATTTTCTTGTATTTTTAGTAGAGACGGGGTTTCACCATGTTAGCCAGGATGGCCTCAATCTCCTGACCTCGTGATCCACCCATCTTGGCCTCCCAAAGTGCTGGGATTACAGGCTTGAGCCACTGTGCCCGGCCCCTTTTTTTTTTTTTTTTGGACAGAATCTCACTCTGTTGCCCAGGCTGGAGTACAGTGGTGTGAACTTGGCTCACTGCAACCTCTGCCTCCTGGGTTCAAGGGATTCTCCTGCATCAGCCTCCTGAGCAGCTGGGGCTACAGCCGTGTACCACCACACCTGGTTAATTTTCGTATTTTTAGTAGAGACAGGGTTTCACCATGTTGGCCAGGCTAGTCTCGAACTCCTGACCTCAAGTGATCCGCCTGACCTGACCTCCCAAAGTGCCGGGATTGCAGATGTGAGCCACTGTGCCTGGCCAAAATTTACCATCTTAACCATTTCTAAGAATGCAGTTAAGTAGTGTTAGTTGTATTCGCATTGTTGTGTAAGAGCTCTCTGAAATATTTTTAGCTTGCAAAAGTGAAACTATACCCATGAAACTAACACCTCTGTATTTCCCTCTCCCCAGCCCCTGACAACCACTATTCTACTTTCTGTTTCTATGAATTTGACTACTATAGACACCTCATGTAAGTAGAATCACATAGTATCTGTCTTTTGGGGACTGGCTTATTTCACTTAGTAAGATGTTCTCAAGGTTCAACCATGTTGTAGCATGTGTCAGAATTTCCTTCCTTTTTAAGGCTGAATAATATTCCATTGTATGTATATACCTCATTTTCTTTATCCATTTGTTGATGGACGCTTGGGTTGCTTTTGACCTCTTGGCTATTATAAATAGTGCTGCTGTAAGCATAGTGTGGGAATACCGCCCTGAGATCCTGTTTTCAATTATTTTGGCTGTAAACCCAGAAGTGAGATGGTTGGGTCATAGGGTAGTTCTATTTTTAGTGTTTTAGGAACTGCCATATTGTAGCTGCCCCATTTTAGATTCCCACCAGCAGTGCAGAAGGGTTCCAGTTTTCACACATCCTTGCCAACCTTGTTACTTTCTGTTATTTTATACTAATTATCCTAGTACGTGTCAATTTTTTTTTTTTTTTGAGATGGAATTTCGCTCGTCGCCCAGGTTGAAGTGCAGTGACGCGATCCCAGCTTACTGCAACCTCCACCTCCCAGGTTCAAGTGATTCTCCTGTCTCAGCCTCCTGAGTAGCTGGAATTACAGACGTGTGCCACCACACCTGGCTAATTTTTTGTATTTTTAGTAGAGACAAGGGTTTTTACCATGTTGGCTAGGCTGGTCTCAAACTCCTGACCTCAGATAATCCATTTGCCTCAGCCTCCCAAAGTGGTGGGATTACAGGCGTGAGCCACAATGCTGGGCCTCAATTTTTTAATTAAACTTTTTATTTTGAGATAATTATAAATTCACATGCATTATAAGAAATAACACAGGCCGGGCGTGGTGGCTCATACCTGTAATCCCAGTACTTTGGGAGGCTGAGGAGGGCGGACCACGAGGTCAGGAGATCGAGACCATCCTGGCTAACATGTGAAACCCCGACTCTACTAAAAATACAAAAAATTAGCTGGGCATGGTGGTGGGCGCCTGTAGTCCCAGCTACTCGGGAGGGTGAAGCAGGAGAATGGTGTGAACCTGGGAGGCGGAGCTTGCAGTGAGCCGAAACCCTACCACTCCAGCCTGGGCGACAGAGTGAGACTCTGTCTCAAAAAAAAAAAAAAAAAGAAAGAAAGAAATAATACAGACAGATTCCATGTACTCTTCACCTGGTTTCTTCGTTTCCTCAGTGGCAACATCTTGCACAATAGTACAATAGTACACAGCCAGGACATTGATATTAATGCAATCCATAGATCTTGTTCAGATTCCAGCAGCTTACATATTTAGAGTGACATTTTAAACAAGCAAATCTGATCCTATCACTTACCTGCTTAAAACTTTTCCAAGGATGTTCATTACATCATTGTTTGAACTTGTTAAAATATGAGAACCAACCTAAATGTCCAGCAGCAGCAGGATGGTTGAATAGATTACACTGTGTTCATATAATAGGCACACAATCGAGCCAGGAAAACTATTGCAGCAGCCGTACGTGTACTGATATGGGCTGGGTTCCATGGTCTATTCTTTTCCTACTGAAAAGAACCAGGTACAAAATTGTGAACACCTGGCTTGGCATGGTGGCGCACACCGTTATCCCAACATTTTGGGAGCCTGAGGCGGGTGGATCACCTGAGGTCGGGAGTTCTAGACCAGCCTGACTAATGTGGTGAAACCCTGTCTCTACTAAATACAAAAAATTAGCGGGGTGTGGTGGTGAGTGCCTGTAATCCCAACTACTTGGGAGGCTGAGGTAGGAGAATCCCTTGAACCCAGGAGCCAGAGGTTGCAGTGAGCCGAGATCATGCCATTGCATTCCAGCCTGGGCAACAAGTGCGAAACCCTGTCTCAAAAAAAATAAAAAGGCCGGGCGCGGTGGCTCACGCCTGTAATCCCAGCACTTTGGAAGGCTGAGGCGGGCAGATCACGAGGTCAGGAGATCGAGACCATCCTGGCGAACATGGTGAAACGCCGTCTCTACTAAAAATACAAAAAAATTAGCTGGGTGTGGTGGCGGGCACCTGTAGTCCCAGCTTCTAGGGAGGCTGAGGCAGGAGAATAGTGTGAACCTGGGAAGCGGAGCTTGCAGTGAGTGGCGATCACGCCACTGCATTCCAGCCTGGGGGACAGAGCGA
This sequence comes from Theropithecus gelada, assembly GCF_003255815.1. Classification (NCBI taxonomy): domain Eukaryota; kingdom Metazoa; phylum Chordata; class Mammalia; order Primates; family Cercopithecidae; genus Theropithecus; species Theropithecus gelada. The sequence goes on from NC_037674.1 coordinate 50,835,555, forward strand.
GACTCCATCTCAAAAAATAAAAAAATAAAAAAATAAAAATAAAAAATAAAAAAATAAATTGTGGATACTTTTTGGGTATAAAGGCATAGAATATAGGGAAGGGTATGTAGTACACTGGCCACAGTAGTTGTTTCAGCAGGCTGAGATTCTGTAGTGGGATGGAAAGTTAATTCATTCTGTTTTGCAGTGGTTTTCAAAGTTCTGGGTTTGAAGAACCCCTCGAAGTTCAGGATCTCTCTACACTAAAAATTACTCAGCGTCCCCCAAAACACTTTCATTAATGAGGATTATCAGAAATTAAAGCTAAGAAATTTAAAAAATATTTACATATTAATTCATTTAGAAATAACAACAATAGGTCAGGCGAGGTGGCTCATGCCTATAATCCCAACACTTTGGGAGGCTGAGGCAGGCTGATCACTTGAACTCAGAAGTTTGAGACCAGCCTGGCCGACATAGTGAAACCCCATTTCTACAAAATATACAAAAGTTAGGCCGGGTGTGGTGGCTCATGCCTGTAATCCCAGCACTTTGGGAGGCCAAGGCGGGTGGATCATGAGGTCATGAGATCAAGACCATTCTGGCTAACATGGTGAAACCCCATCTCTACTAAAAATACACAAAATTAGCTGCGTGTGGTGTCACATGCTTGTAGTCCCAGCGACTCAGGAGGCTGAGGCAGGAGAATGGCATGAGCCCAGAAGGCGGAGCTTGCAGTGAGCCGAGATGGCGTCACTGCACTCCAACCTGGGAGACAGAGCAAGACTCCATCTCAAAAAAAAAAAAAAATTTATATGTATACATATATACATATATATGTATATATGTGTATATAAATATACAAAAATTAGTTGGGTGTGGTGGCAGTGCGTGCTGGTAGTCCCAGCTACACAGGAGGCTGAGGCTGGAGAATCACTTGAGCCCAGGAAGCAGAGGTTGCAGTGAGCCGAGATTGTGCCACTACACCCCAGCCTGGGCAACAGAGTGAGACCCTGTCTCAAAAAAAAAAAAAAAAAGAAAGAAAAGAAATAACAGTAAAGCAATTATATGTTAATATAAATAACAGTTTTGTGAAAAGTAACTATTCTTTCCAAAACAAAAACATTTAGTGAGAAAAATGACTTTGTTTTGCATTTTTGCAAATCTCTTTAATATCTGACTTAATTTAAAAATCTTCATTCTCATGTCTGTTTCTGCATTCAATCTATCAGAATATATTGTTTTGGTTGGACTATGTGAAGCAAATTCGTGTCAGTAAGATATGTAGTTAGAAAAAACAGACTTTTTAAATAGCCTTTTATGGGTATTATTTGATAGCACATTGAAACTGGACAAGCAGCAGTTTCTCAAACCAGTGTAGAATCTGAAACCATAGCAATGACATATTCATACTGTTACATTAAAACTCATTGTTCTGGCTGGGTGCCGTGCTCATGTTCTGGCTGGGTGCTCATGCCTGTAATCCCAGCACCTTGGGAGGCCAAGGCAGACATATTACATAAGGCCAGGAGTTTAAGACTAGACAGGCCAACAGGATGAAATCCTGTCTCTACTAAAAATACAAAAATTAGCTGGTTTTCGTGATGCACGTCTGTAATCCTAGCTACTTGGGAAGCTGAGACACAATAATCTCTTGAACCTGGGAGGCGGAGGTTGCAGTGAACCGAGATTTCGCCACTGAACGTCAGCCTGGGTGACAGAGCAAGACTCTGTCTCAAACAACAAAACGAAACAAAAACCATTGCTCTCCCTTTCCCCTCACTCTTTTTTTGTTTTTGTTTTTAAGACAGGGTGTCACTCTGTCACTCAGGCTAGAGTACAGTGGCTTGATCATAGCTCATTGCAACCTCAGATTCCTGAGCTCAAGCAATCCTCCTGCCTCAGTCTCAGTAGCTGGAACTATAGGTGTGTGCCACCACGGCTAATTTTTTTATTTTTTTAAATAAAGACAAGGTCTTGCTATGTTGCCCAGGCTGGCCTCCAACTCTTCGCCTCTAGTGATCCTCCCACCTCTACTTGCGAAAGTGTTGGGATTACAGGCATGAGCCACTATACTCAGCCCTGTCTTGTACCTTAAATGAATCTTTTATGTGAGTGTAGTTTTGTAACATTATGCATTTGTATTTGGAAAGTACTGATAGAGTTATGCAGATCACCCAATTTTTGACACATTTCATTAGACAATATTGAAAAATCACGTGTGTTAATATCACTACTAATCTAATAAGAAAATTGTTTAAGGCTGGGGACGGTGACTCATGCCTGTAATCCTAGCACTTTGGGAGGCCGAGGTGGGTACATCACCTGAGGTCAGGAGTTCAAGACCAGCCTGACCAACATGGTGAAACCCCATCTCTACTAAAAATACAAAAATTAGCCGGGTGTGGTGGCATGTGCCTGTAATCTCAGTTACTCGGGAGGCTGAGGCAGGAGAATCTCTTGAACCCGGGAAGCAGAGGTTGCAGTGAGCTGAGATTATGCCATTGCACTCCAGCCTGGGTGACACAGCAAGACTCCATCTCACAAAAATTAAAAGGAAAAAGAAAAAAGAAAAAAAAAGTGTTTAAGTTTAAGTACTTGGAAGCTTGTTAAGCTCACAATGCTGGATACACATTTTCCAAAATTCTAACTTTTGCTTGAAAGCTCAAATTTTATCATTGGCAACAAATGCTGCCAGTTGCTTTTATGGAGTGACAGTTTCACTTTATTTATTGTTGAGAAATGTCTGCTAAATACTAGTCGGAATAACAGTAGTTTGTCAGTCTTTCAAGTAAAAATGATGTTCTATGAAAAAAGCAGCTAGTTTGGCTGACAACTCAGACAATCACACAAACACTTGTCCTTAGAGAAGCCCATCATCCTCTGGTACGCAGCAGCAGTACTTTCTACATACTCCTCCTTTCATCACACAAAATATCAAAGATAGAAAGATATGTACTACTCATAGATTGAGAGTTAATAAAAGTATTTTTTACTGTTCCATCAAGGTCATTCATAAATGAAATGTTTTTAAATTGCAAATACATGGCAAAGAATACAATGCTAGCCTGGGCAACATACTGAGGCACCATCTCTACAAAATTTAAAAATTAGCCAGATGTGGTGGTATGTGCCTGTAGTTCCAGCTAACTGGAAGCGGAGGTGGAAGGATCGCTTGAGCCCAGGATGTCAAGGCTGCAGTGTCAGGGAGGAAAGACGTTTTCCCTGCACTCTTAGATTCATTGATTAGAGGTCTGTGAATTAAACTGACAAAGGACAGAATAACAGGAGAAAAGACACACAACTTTTATGAATATTTACATGCATGGGAGTTCACAGAAAATAACGAACTCAAAGAAGTCATTAGACATGGAGACTTACACACCATTTTAACAAAGGAAGGAGGGTTTGGGCATCAAGGGTGACAAATTGTGAGGAAGTGGCTAGGAAATATATGGGGGAACAAATGGATGATAAAGGTTATTTTAGTAAGGTCTATTTATGCAAAATCATCTTGGTATTCACAAAGGGAAATTTATGCCCTGTATTTTGCAGCTAAGAGGAAAGCAGAGAACTCGTCCTGCAACTGTTGATTCCCAATTGCATTCCACTCAAAATAGTACTTCTGCCAAAGTGGCTTATTTTGGAGTGGCATGTTTTGATCCTCTCAGGCACTACTGCCTTCACTTGTGTTAAAGCAATGACAGGTTCACTTGCCATTGCTTTCGAGCAGTCAGTCAAATGACAACACATCATTTGAATGAAAAGGGCATAGAATGTCTGAGTTTACTATAAACATAGTTTTGACCTTGCAGATGTCTAAGTATCTTGGGGACCTCCAGGGTCCATAGGCCATGCTTTGACAACACTGCTCTTCTGTATTGTGTTACTTGTTTGTTTGCTTTAACCAACAAATAACTTTTCTGAGACAGGATCTTGCTTTATTACCCAGACTGGGGTGCGCTGGCATAATCATAACTCACTACAGCCTGGACCTCCCAGGGTCAGTCAATCCTCCTGCCTCAACCTCCTGAGTAGCTGGGGCTACAGGCGCATGCCAGCATGCCCAGCTAATCTGTGTATTTTTTGTAGAGGTGGGGTTTCACCATGTTGCCCAGGCAGGTCTGAAACTCCTGGGCTCAAGTAATCCTCCCACCCAGGCTTCCAAAGTGTTGAGGTTACAGGTGTGAGCCACTGCACCCAAATAAACAATTTTAAAGCACCCCTTCCATGGCTCCCCACTGCTGAGTGTAAAGTACAGACGCTTTGTTCTAAGATCCAAAGCCTTAAGTGATTGGCCTTTGCCTCTTTGCCACTGGCATGTCCTCGCTCTTTATCCAAATACAGGTCAAGCCACAGAAGTTAGTGGGATTCCCAGAACGTATTTGCGTGCGTTTCTGTCCCTGCATCCATCTCCATTTTCTCCCAAGCATTCTTTAAGCCCAAGCCCCACAGTCAATCTCCCTGACTCCTTCAAGAAAAGGCCATTGCGACCGTGATTATTGAGGGGCTGCAGATACACAAGTGGGGTGGGACGCACTGCCACTCACCTAGCATCATCCCAGGGCTTACTCTGCCATGAGATCTCTGGTGCCAGACCTAAAAATGTGTGTGGAAGGAATGGGGGCAGCTGCTGGGGAGAGGGGGGGCCTGCCCGCAATTCTGGAATGCACCAAAAAAGACCACTTCCTTCCGTTGCCAAGGTCCTGACTCTCTCTATGCTTTAGGGCAAGGGTGTCTGGGGATGGTCCTTGTGAGGGGTGACTGGGGACCCTAGTGGGGCATGCCTAGGGCTGCCAGATAAAATATAGAAAGCTTAGTGAAAATTAGATTTAAGATAGCAAATACTCTTTTAGTCTAAGTATATCCCAAGTATCGCATGGAAACCTCCTCATCCTAAAATAAAATTCAATGTTTATCTGAAATTCAAATTTAATGGAGTCCTGTATTGTTGTTTGGTAAATCTGGCAACCCCATGCAGGCCATTGCTATTCAGCTTGCCGAGTAAAGTGGCCCCGCTTCACTTACCTTGCCACCTACCAGACCTTCCCAGAGCTGGTCCTGGCTGCCTCCAGGCAGCACAGCCCACTGAAAGGAACCCTTTCCGTCCCAAAGCTGCCCAGAGTCTGGGAACAGAAGCAAACTGAGTGCTTGGATGGATATGGCAGATTAGGCTATGCCTTTGGAGAACTAACTCCTCTCGGAGAAGGGGGCTCTGTCTCACAGCCAGGACCTTCTGGGGGTGCCTACGCAGAGACGCCCTCCTTCCTTGACCCCCTTCTCCCCACTCCCTGCCACTGCCCAGCCCTCTCTCTAACCTTCCTGAGTTGCTGTCTCTGCAACTCCCCTGCCAGGACTGGCTATCAATCCCTTCAGAAACTTCAGCCCAGTCCAGCCCCTGGGAGGCCTCCTGGGTGTCTGGGATTCCCCTGGTAGGATGCGTCTGGCCCCGAGGTTGGAGACAATGATGTGTTCTTCCTCCCAGCCAGTGGCTCCTCTACCAGCCAGGCTGCTTTGCCTTTTCTCCTTTTAAGGACCTGAGGGCAAACTCTCCTTGCCTCTGGGAGGACTTCTTTCTTCCAAAGGTCCCAGAGGGGGGTGTGTCCGCTAGCTTGAGGCCCTCGCTTTCCTCCATTCTCATGACCTTGCCCCCTTCCCTGTGGAGGGTCTTGTTATGCTGAAGGCACCTTTCCCTCCTTCCGGGCTGGCGTTCCCGCGTCCCCACGGAAACTGAAAATGCCTCCTGCTGAACCATCTGGCCACATGGCTCCAATCTGCCCTCTCTCCCACCCCCGGTTTCTCCTCCTGGAAGGGGACCACAAGGAAGGAGGCTTAGGCAAGGCATCCCAGGCGTGCCTCAGTCCCTGAGGCATAATAATATAACGATCGTTGCTGTTTCATGCCACTAAGCCTTAGGGTGTTTTGTTACATAACTGTAACTGGAATGTATTTGATCACAGGCTCCATCCTGCACCAGAAGCAGCCTCGGGTTTGCGTGTGTGGGAGCTGCAGAACGCCTGTACAAACTCTCTATACCCTCCCCATGTCCCTTTGTACAAACAGCCCCCATTGGCCATCCTTTGGGCCTGGAAGTGCGTATCCTGCTGCCTCTGGGAAGCAACATGGGGTGGAGGTCAGCTCAGGTCTGGAAAGTGGGCTTGGGGGTCTAGAAGGAGGTCGTGGGCTCCATATGGGTTCAACCCTTAGACCCAATGAGCCCAGGAGCAGAAGAGGACCACAGTGAGGTTCTCTAAAGCATATGGCTTAGACAGGGGCCTCATGCCACAGCTAAGGGCAGTACTAGCTGAGCACTTCATATCTTTCATCTCTTGTTTGTTTGCTTGAGAGACAGGATCTCCTTCTGTTGCCCACACTGGAGTGCAGTGACTATTCACAGGCGCAATCACAGCTCACAGCAGCCTCAAACTCCTGACCTCAGGTGATCCTCCCACCTCAGCCTCCCAAGTAGCTGGGACTACAGACATGAGCCACTGCACCCAGTACTGTCCATCATCGCTTGATCCTCACCCAGTCCTGTTCCATTGGGCTTATCATCTTCATTGCCCCAGTGAGAGCACCAAGGCTCGTAGAAAAGTCAGTTGCTTGCCCAGGGTCCTGGGACATATGTCTGAAGCCAAGACCAGGAGCTCTCCATTATACCACATGGCCTCAAAGGCCCTCCTTGGTTCAAAGACACTTGATTGAGCATTTTGTAGAAACATCGTCTCCTTAGCTTTGTTTAAAATCAACACCACCACTAGCAGTCCCCCACCACACTCACACAAAAAAGAGATATGGGCACAGTGGCTCACGCCTGTAATTTTAACACTTTGGGAGGCCGAGGCAGGCAGATTGCCTGAGCTCAGTAGTTCAAGACCAGCCTGGACAACACAGCAAAACCCTATCTCTACTAAAAATACAAACATATTAGCCAGGCATGGTGGTGCATGCCTGTAGTCCTAGCTACTCGGGAGGCTGATTCAGGAGAATTGCTTGAATCTGGGAGGCAGAGGTTGCAGTGAGCTGAGATCACATTACTGCACTTCAGCTTGGGTAACAGAGCAAGACTCTGTCTCCAAATGAAATGAAATGAAATGAAATAAAATAAAATAAAATAAAATAAAATAAAATAAAATAAAATAAAATAAAATAAAATAAAATAAAAAATGAACTTCAAAACTAAAACAACTTTAGGCTAACTGGGAAACCTGAAATAGGAAGACTTCACCTTGACCCTAGGGAATGAGGTCAAAACTCAGAGGGCTGGAGGTATCCAGCTGCCTAGCTGCTGTCCAGCCAGGAGCACAGTTTCTTTAGAGGTCCCAAAACCATGCTGGTGGAGCCTCATCTATCTCTTTAGCTCCCCATCAAAGGGATCACTTTATCAGCCGTGCAGTCTTTAAGCCCAATGTCCACAGCAGAACTCTCTTTTAAAAGTTTGGCCTTGAGAGAGGCAGTCCGCTTCTTATCTATGTTTTGTTTTGTGTTGGCTTCCTGGCGAGTTATCAGGGAGACTTTGGTTTCTCTGTCTTCTGTTATCTCCCTGCTGGGTTTCAAAGCTGCCCTCTCAGCTGCTGTCAGCCTAAGCTGTCTTCCTCTGCAGGGACAGAGAGCTGGAGGTGGAAGGGGCCGCAACTCTTCCGGAGCCTTCCCTTCCAGCCGTTGTCTCTTGGGCACCCACTCCCAATGCCTAGAACTGCCAGCTCTCATCAAGGCTGGCTGGGTGTCACTTGTGGCTTCTGCAGGGACATATAACATCAAGAGAGTGGGCCTCATAGGGCCAAGATCGGGGGAAAGGAGAGGGGGTTGAAACACTCTTTTTTTTTTTTTTTTTTTTTTTTTGAGACGGAGTCTCGCTCTGTCGCCCAGGCTGGAGTGCTGTGGCTGGATCTCAGCTCACTGCAAGCTCCGCCTCCTGGGTTTACGCCATTCTCCTGCCTCAGCCTCCCGAGTAGCTGGGACCACAGGCGCCCGCCACCTCGCCCGGCTAGTTTTTTGTATTTTTTAGTAGAGACGGGGTTTCACCGTGTTAGCCAGGATGGTCTCGATCTCCTGACCTTGTGATCCGCCCGTCTCAGCCTCCCAAAGTGCTGGGATTACAGGCTTGAGCCACCGCGCCCGGCTTGAAACACTCTTTACAAAAATTATAACTAAGGAAATTATGACAGTGAAAGAGATCAGACCTAACTGACTCCATCTTGCTTCTAACCTTTAAGCTGTCGTGGTTCATTCCTGGGCATAGGCAGAACTAATTTTGGGAAGGAATTCAGTTTATGGTTTGGCTTGGAAACAAAATTGATAATAGACCTTTCCCGAAAAGACCCCCTTCTTGCCTGGGACCTGTCTTTTCAGAACTAACAAATTAGCTACAAGATGAGAAGTTGCAGTTTAGGGGTCATGCAGCCTCTGGCTCCAAGAGTCTGAACCTCCCCAAATTGCTCCTGTGGAAAATATCACTATTGTAAAACCTAGATCAGCACTTGAGATATTTTGCAGACCCTGCACTGGATGGATCAACTGACACCACCCAGACTGGTAATTTGGCTCAACCAGTTCTGCCATCCTACCCAGGGACAGAAGATAGCAAGAAAACTTCAATCCCCTATGCTTCCATCTCCAACCCAACCAATCAGTACTCCCCACTTTCCAAGTTCCTACCCACCAAATTATCTTTTTTTTTTTTTTTTGAGATGGAGTCTCGCTCTATCGCCCAAGCTGGAGTGCAGTGGTGCGATCTTGGCTCACTACAAGCTCCACCTCCTGGGTTCACACCATTCTCCTGCCTCAGCCTCCAGAGTAGCTGGGACTACAGGCACCTGCCACCACACCCAGCTAATTTTTTGTATTTTTAGTAGAGACGGGGTTTCACTGTGTTAGCCAGGATGGTCTCGATCTCCTGACCTCATGATCCGCCCGCCTCGGCCTCCCAAAGTGGTGGGATTACAGGCGTGAGCCACCACGCCCGGCCCAAATTATCTTTTAAAACTCCAATCCCCAAATGCTTAGGGAGACTGATCTGAATAATAAAAAAACTCTGCTTTCACCCACAGCTGGCTCTGTGTGAATTACTCTTTCTCCACTGCAGTTCCCCAGTCTTGATAAATCGGCTCTATGTAGGCAGTGGGCAAGGTAAACCCATTGGGCAGTTACAGGTTCACAGAGCAACCACTTTCTTTAAAATTGAGGGACTGAGAGTGTTAGATCATGCTTGTAATCCCAGCATCTTGGGAGGCCAAGGCAGGTGGATCACCTGAGGTCAGGAGTTTGAGACCAACCTGGCCAACATGGTGAAACTCCATCACTACTAAAAATACAAAAAAATTATCTGGACGTGGTGGCAGTGCCTGTAATCTCAGCTACTCCAGAGGCTGAGGCAGGAGAATCACTTGAATCTGAGAGGTGGAGGTTGCAGTGAGCTGAGATCACGCCATTGCACTCCAGCCTGGGCAATAAGAGTGAAACTCTGTCTTGAAAAATAAATAAATAAAATAAAATTGGGGAAACCAACATAGACTTGTCACTTTACCTTTATATGTTTGCCAACCACAATACAAAAAGCAACCTCTATTGCTTAAAAAGAAAGAGGACGTTTTAACTCCCAATGAATAGGAAGAAGCCCTTTGACTCTGGAGTCCTGTGAAGGGAAACAGGCATAGAAAAGTTGGACCTCCTCAAGAGATTGCCAAGCAGTTTAAGGTTTGGGAGAAATTAAACTCTTCCCAGTTTGGAGGATGCATCTGAGGGAAGTGTCCTGGGGCATAGTGATGCAATTACCCATCAGTGAAGAGAGGACAAAGGAGGAAAAAAGGAAACAGCTTTTTTCTTTCTCCAGAGTCTGAGGCTCAAAGGAATTACAGTGATTGAGGATGCACTCATGCGGAGTGCAGGCGGAAAATGATTGGTTACCCATCTGGAAAGGGGAAAAACGTGTCCCTTTTTTCCTTTCTCTTTCCAGTGAATACCTAGAGTACATAAGGGAGAGAGAGAGAAAAAAAAAACACGTCCCTTTCTTTCTTCAGATCTTATATCCCCAAGTTGCAGAAACTTTGCAGGTGCCACCGATGGGTACAAGTGTGACCTTCACCCATGTAGCAGGGAGGCCTAATGGGTAGGGATATTCGCACTTACCTATGTGCCACCCTATCCTCCCGCTGTTGGTAACCTTTGGGTTCCCTATACTTTCTCTATGCCATGGATGTGAGCATGACTTCCATCCATGAAGCAAGAGGGCCTAATTGGCAGGAATTAGTAATGCTCACTGCACTGTGCCTCCTTCCTGAGGTCAAGCTTCTCTGCCCTGCAGAACATAATTTGGCCACACCTTTGTGCAAAGGAATATGAGATGTTTTCTCTGTGTCTCATGGTGCTTGGCGCTACATTGGCAACCAAGGAAATGACAGGGACATTTTTGCCACGAATTTAGATACCAAGGCACACGTTACTTCATCTGTGCTACTCTTAACCTTCAAGTTTATGCTTTTGATGATTAAGCCAAATGCTCATTCTACCCAGTAATATCAGTGGTTTGCAACAACACCCTTAACATTTAACATTGTATATAAAGAAGAGCTAGGAACCGTGAGAGCCATGAAAGAAAGAAAAAAAAGAACAATAGGAAAGACTGGAGGTCCTAGGGTCGACACCCTTATGGGCAGTTGGGGCCTGGAGTTAGTCCATGGGCCTTTGGATAACACCAAGACGTGGCCTTGATGAGATACCCTCAGTTGCCCCTCAGTTGCCCCAGGACCTCCTTCTGGTCCCATGCAATGGCTAGACCTCTGTGAAGGGAAGCTAGATTGGAACAAAGCCAACATTCCCAACATCCGAAGGTGATGGGAGATTGACAGTGCCCTCCCCAGCAAGCCTGTCCTCCATTTCTTAAGTCTGGCAGCTGTGCTAGTTGCTTTTAATTGGCTGACAGAGGCCTGGTATTTTTTCTTTAATTTTGGCTATTGTGAAGTCTGAAGAAATGACAGAAAGAGCAGATCCAGCCAGGCACAGTGGCTCATGCCTATAATCCCAGCACTTTGGGAGGTCAAGGCAGGCAAATCACTTGAGATCTCGAGTTTGAGACTAGACTGGCCAACATGGTGAAACCCCATCTCTACTAAAAATACAAAAATCAGCTAAGTGTGATGGCACATGCCTGTAATTCCAGCTTCTTGGGAGGCTGAGGCAGGAGAATCACTTGAACCTGGGAAGTGGAGGCTGCAGTGAGTCAAGATCAAACCATGGCACTCCAGCTTGGGTGACAGAGTGAGACTCCACCTCAAAAAAAAAGAAAAAAGAGAGAGAAAATATCCACTTTTAGTCACTCTTCCACAGATCCTGGATGAGCCCTCAAAGTGTTACAGGACCCTTGGGGTGTCACTTTGCCAGCTGGAAACCTCTGTGGCCAGTGGCACCTTTGCCCAAGTTTTGCTCTGGGCTGCTGGGCTCATTCTGCCCACTCACACTGGCAGGCTGCTCTTGGCTTGTGCTACCAGCCTGGATCCCACAACTGCCAAGGGTGAGCCAGGCATAGTGTAGCGAGGGGTATGTGAGTGAGCATGGGCTCCAACCACTGTGCACAGCCAGGCACTCTGACTGCGGCTGAGTGGGCACCTCCAGATGCTGGCATGGGCAATGGCTCCCTGCAAAGCTGCAGCTAGACCAGGCGTACCATAAGTAGCTTCCACAGTTGACGCTGGGGAATGTGGTGGTGCCCAGAAGCTTGGAGATGCCAGGAACCACAGAGCCCTAAAGAGGATGTCACAGCCCTGGTTTGGGGAGCTCCTAGGTCTAGGCTCCCTGAAGGGCTGCAGCTCTTCTCTCCTTCTCTCTTCTCTCCTTGTCATGCACAACATGGTGAGCAAGGGGCATGTTTCAGCCCTGTTTGTGTTGTAGCTCTTTTAGCCCTGTCATTTGGCAGGTCCTAAGTCCTTGTCCTGCATCCAGGAAGAATTAGGTATGCAGACAAGTGAAGGGTAAGCAAGATGAAGAAAAGCTTTATTGAGTGAAAGAACAGCTTAGAGGAGACCTGAAGTGGGTAGCTCCTCTCTGTAACCAGGGTGTCCCAATGAGTGTTCAGCTCTCAGGAGAGAGGGTAGCTCCTCTCTGCAGCTGGTCATCACGTTGTCTCCTCAGCTCTCAGCAGAGAGGATAGCTCCTCTCTGCAGCTGGTTGTCCCATCATCTTCTCAAGTCTGGCTGAGTTCAGGGCTTTTACGGGCCTCAGAGGGGAGGAAGCGCATGTCAATTGGTCCATAGGAAACCATGTGAAGCCCCAGAAAAAGCATCACAAGTTCCCACTCTGGTCTGTGGTACCAGCAGCCTGGTCCCCAGCTACAGGCCCTCCCCACCTTGAAGGTGGGGCTTCACAGGGGAACTTTCCCTTTCTGCCCAGGAGCCTGTCTCCTGCCTCCGTTCATGACGTCCAGGCTGTTCATACCAAAGGGAACCTGGAGGCCAGTGCCAAGCTGCCCTCAGCATCCCCTTGGCCTCCCTCTGGTGCTTGTAAGTGCCCAAAGTCAGGAGGGGGCTAAGGTGGCAGGGGGCTGGTGCATTAGCACTGCCCACGTGGCCGGGCTGCGACAGTGCCCAGGCTTGGCCCCAACCTCGCTCTGAGATCAGAGCAGTTGCCAGAAGTGGAGAGGAGCCAGGCAGTGAGAGAAGACACCTCCAAGTCTGCACGGGGAAGGGGGTGGCCTTCCTGGGGCTCCAAGAGTGCAGAGGCAGCCTGGGTCCACAGCTACGGCTGAGTGACTGCAGCTGCTCCTTGGGAGGGTGGAGCTCCTACCTGCTCCCAGCCCCCAAAAGCACAGGGAGACCTGGATCCACAGCTGTGACTTGGGTGGCCACAGCCATGCCCAGGAATGCCAGGCTCCTACCTGCTCCTGGCTCTCACTGGTTCCTTGGAGTGTGGCACTGGCCTGGGTCCAGCTCCATATCAGGGCCCTTTTCTGCCTGTCCCTCCATCCTCAATTATGCTGCTCCCCCATCAGTGGGTAACTCAGCCCAGCCTCATCACAGTGGCTCCCAGGGCAGTGGGCTCTAGGGGGCTCCCAGGGATGGGCTCCAGGGACTGCCTGCCTCCTCTCTGCATTTTTCCTGCCCCAGTCATGGGCAAGGTGCAGGTGGTGCTGTGGCCCCAGCCAACCCCACACAAACCAACCCAATGCTCTTGGGGCTGGCCCCATGAGTCCCAGCTGTGCCTCTGGCTGGGCACGCATGTGCTCATGGGACACAGTGGGGAACAAGGTTGTGGTCACGGTGGAGACTCTGGGTCTGGAAGTGGGTTCTGCCCAGCCATGAGAGGATGGGGGTGATGCAACCAACTGCCTCAGGGATGCAGGGCACAGGCGACATGGGGCACAGGAGTCCCACTACTGCCACTGCTGCTCCCACAGCTCCTCCTGCCACCACCACCATGCCTCCCTACTGCAGCCAGTGCGATGGCAGCAGCCACTTCAGATGGCCCCTTGCTGCCATCAAAAGCAGAGACTGGACACCATGGTTCATGCCTGTAATCCCAGCACTTTGGGAGGCTGAGGCAGGCGAATCATGAGGTCAGAAGTTCAAGACCAGCTTGGCCAACATGGTGAAACCCCGTCTCTACTAAAAATACAAAAAATTAGCTGGGCATAGTGGCAGGAGCCTGTAATCCCCGCTACTTGGGAGACTGAGGCAGGAAAATCACTTGAACCCAGGAGGAAGAGGTTGCAGTGAACCGATATCATGCCACTGCACTCCAGCCCAGGCAACAGAGCCAGACTCCACCTCACCAAAAAAAAAAAAAAAAAAAAAAAAGGCATAACAGCCTTTTTTTCAGAACATTGTCCTGTTCTTAAAAAAAACTGTAAAGAGTTATAAAAGGTTTATAAGAATCTTACCTTATATTCAAGCTAATTAAAACTGGATACACTTATATAATTTTATTAAAACCTAGTTTTAGCATTAAAGATGCACCAATGCATACATGAAATTTTTCTTTTGAAAAAGATTTTTATGTAACAAAGATTTTTGTGTCTTAAGTGAACTACAAAAAACATTGGTGGGAGGGGACAGAGAAGAGACAGTCATTTGGCCTCATGTTTTCTTCATTGGGTATTGTTTACAAAGCTAAGTCTCCTCTTCATCAGAACAAACGTTTCTCCTTATAAGAAAAAAAATTTTTTTTGAGATGAAGTATTGCTGTCACCCAGGCTGGAGTGCAATGGCACAATCTTGGCTCACTGCAACCTCTGCCTTCTGGGTTCAAGAGATTCCCCTGCCTCAGCCTCCCTAGTAGCTGGGATTACAGGCATATGCCACCATGCCCAGCTAATTTTTGTACTAGCAGCCACAGAGTTTTGGCATGTTGGCCAGGCTGGTCTTGAATTCCTGACCTCAAGTGATCTACCCACCTTGGCCTTCCGAAGTGCTGGGATTACAGATGTGAGCCACAGGCCCCACACTAATAGATTTTGGAGTTATTATTTTGGTTAATGACTCATGGTAACCTAGGATTCTATTTTGTAATACCCAGTGTTTTAAGCCTTCAATGTTTAACAAACCTTTCGAAATCAAGCTCTAACTTAAAATGAAAAAAAAAAAAAAAAAAAAAAAAATTAGGGCCCCTGAGGTCCAAAAAGACATATTCACCTTATTTAATGTATTAGTACTGTGTCCAGAACTGGTGGGTTCTTGGTTTTGCTGATTTCAAGAATGAAGCCACAGAACCCCATGGGGAGTGTTACAGTTCTCAAAGATGGTGTGTCCGGAGTTTGTTCCTTCAGATGTTCAGATGTGCCTGGAGTTTCTTCCTTCTGGTGGATTCGTGGTCTCACTGGCTTCAAGAGTAAAGCTGCAGACTCTCCTAGTGAGTATTACAGCTCATAAAGGCGGTGCAGACCCACAAGGTAAGCAACAGCACAATTTATTGCAAACAGCAAAAAAATAAAGCTTTCAGGTACCACAAAGAAACCGCAGCAAGTTACCACTGGTGGCTTGTGCAGCCTGCTTTTATTCCCTTATCTGACCCCACCCACATCCTGCTGATTGGTCCATTTTGCAGAGAGCTGATTGGTCTGTTTTACAGAGAGTGGATTGGACCGTTTTGACAGAGTGCTGATTGGTACATTTACAATCCCTGAGCTAGACACAGAGTGCCCGTTGGTGCATTTACAATTCTCTAGCTAGACATAAAAAGTTCTCCAAGTCTCCACCAGATTAGCCAGATACAGAGTGCTGATTGGTGCATCCACAAACCCCGAGCTAGACACAGAGTGCTGATTGGTGCATATACAATCCTTCAGCTAGACACAAAAGTTCTCTAAGTCCCCACCAGACTCAGGAGCCCAGCTGGGTTCACCTAGGGGATTCCGCAGCAGGGCTGTAGGCTGAGTTGCCCGCCAGTCCATGCCACGCACCCACACTCCTCAACCTTTGGGCGGTGGATGGGACTGGGCGCCACGAAGCAGGGAGCAGTGCCCATTTGGGAAGCTTGGTCCATGCTGGAGCCCATGGGGTGCTGCGGGGAGGGGCAGCAGTGGCAGAGTGGCTTGGGCATTAGGAGGGAGATGGCTGAGGTCCAGCGAGAATTTGAGGGTGGTGCAGTTGCACTGGCAGTGCTGGGGGACCTGGCGCACCCTCTGCAGCTGCTGGCCCGGGTGCTAAGTCCCTCACAGCCTGGGGCTGGAGGCGCCAGCCGCCCGCTTGGAGTGCGGGGTCCAAGGAGTCCACGCCCACATGGAACTCATGCTGGCCCCTGAGGGCCACATGCAGCCCCAGTTCCTGCCGGGGCCTCTCCCTCCACACCTCCTGGAAAGCAGAGAGAGCCGGCTCCAACCTCAGCCAGCCCAGAGAGGGGCTCCCACAGTGCAGTGGCGGGCTGAAGGGCTCCTCAAGTGCCGCCAGAGTGGACTCGGAGGCCGAGGAGGTGCCGAGAGCAAGGGCTGCTAGCACATTGTCACTTCTCAATACCATGCAGGAAACATTGTCAAATATAAAATGGTGTTTAACTTTCTTTGGGTTATATTTACATAAATTTGTTTTTAGTATGTGTTGCAGAATTGTATAGGATGCCTGTAATTCTGATATGCTACAGTATATGTTATTAATAATTATGATTGTGTTGAATTATTTTGTGCCACAGAGGTAACAAATTTCCTTGTCAATTGTGTCTTTGTGGCTTCCCTAAATGCTTTTGTCATCCACAGACAATTGTTGTCTTTCTTTGGTCCTCTTTAGAAGGTGGTTTTATAATCAGCTATTAAACATTGACAGGTGCTCTTGAATGAAAGTTTCTGATAACTATGGAGATTATTATTATTATTATTATTTTAGATGGAGTTTTCTCTTTTTGCCCAGGCTGGAGTGCAGTGGTGCGATCTCGGCTCACTGCAACCTCCGCTTCCCAGGTTCAAGTGATTCTCCTGCCTCAGTCTACTGAGTAGCTGAGATTACAGGCACCCGCCACAACATCTGGCTAATGTTTTGTATTTTTAGTAGAAATGGGGTTTCATCATGTTGGCTAGGCTGGTCTCGAACTCCTGACTTCAGGTGATCCACCTGACTTGGCCTCCCAAAGTGCAGGGATTACAGTCATGACCCAGTGCACCCAGCTACTATGGAGATTATTACGTTAAAATAAAGAAAACAACTTTCAGGACTCTCATGGAGAGCTGAAATGTTCATAAATATCAAGCAGAAGAGGAGTTAACTGAATGGACTCAACACAATAGAAAATCTAAGCAATTTTTTTTTTTGCTTAAAATATTGCTGATCCTTTTTGTTTCTCAGAGTTAAGAAAACTTTTATTTTGAGCTATTTTCAGGTTTTAACAATTGAGTAAAGTATACTCCTGTGAACAAAATTTGAAGCGTATTTGTTTCTCTTTACCTGATTTCTCCAGATTTTGGAAACTATTTGTGAGTATTCTCAACTAATGGTAATGTCGTCATTTGCATAAGTGCAATAAGAATGTTTTCTTTTGCAACAGAATGCAGTTGGAGAAACTGGTTATTTTACCAAAACTTGGACTGGAATGATGTGCTTTCCTTTAAAGAATTAAACTTGACTTGTAGAGCCAATAAAAGCCCCTTGGGAAAACTGGCCTCATACCTTGTCTACACAGTCCCTGTACAGGGTTCCTGATTTGTGATAAGTAAAAAAATGACACTTTCTGAGAGTCCCAGGAGCCTCGAGTTGTCTTGGGACCTCAAGAGAAGAGGAATTTACCCAACTCAGGCATTTGAGGGTACAAACCTATGGCTGGGCTCAGCTTTAAAAAAGTATTATCTGAGATTCCTTATGGAACATAGTTCCTTCAAAGCCAATTTTTTAAAAATTATTTTTTGGGTGGATCACGAGGTCAGGAGATCGAGACCATCCTGGCTAACACGGTGAAACCTCGTCTCTACTAAAAAAATACAAAAAACTAGACGGGCGAAATGGTGGGCGCCTATAGTCCCAGCTACTCGGGAGGCTGAGGCAGGAGAATGGTGTGAACCTGGGAGGCAAAGCTTGCAGTGAGCCGAGATCCTGCCACTGCACTCCAGCCTGGGTGACAGAGCAAGACTCTGTCTAAAAAAAAAAAAAAAAAAAATTATTTATTTTTATTTATTATTTTGAGGTGGAGTTTTGCACTTGTCACCCAGGCTGGAGTGCAATGGCACACTCTCAGGTCACTGCAACCTCTACCTCCCAGGTTCACACCATTCTCCTGCCTCAGCCTCCTGAGTTGCTGGGATTACACGTTCCTGCCACTATGCCTGCAAAGCCAATTTTAAAAGCCTATGTGAGGCCAGGCGTGGTGGCTCATGCCTGTAACCCTAATCCCAGCACTTTGGGAGGCCAAGGTGGAGGGATCATGAGGTCAGGAGTTTGAGACCAGCCTGGCCAACATGGTGAAACCCCATCTCTACTAAAAATACAAAAAAGTTAGCCAGGCATGGTGGCGGGCACCAGTAATCCCAGCTACTTGGGAGGCCTAGGCAAGGAGAATCTCTTGAACCTGGGAGGCAGAGGTTGCAGTGAGCCGAGACCACGCCATTACACTCCAGCCCGGGAGACAGTGCAAGACTCTGTCTCAGAAAAAAAAAAAAAAGCCCTATGTGAAAAATAATTATCTTTGCTGTGCCTTATGCAAATAATCAGACCAAGTATAATACAACTAAAGTTTATTTTCCAAACAAATCAATCCTATTATAATTTGTTTTTAATAAAAATAAGGACTACAGAGAGAAAAATTATGTTCCAAAAACTACAGTATACCTGTTGTTAGTTGTTGAGTTTTTATTTTTATTTTTCTTCAATTTAGACTAAATCCTAAATGTTTTTTGTACTACAAGTCCTCAAACTAATGCTTTCAAATCTTTATTTTTAAAACTGGGAATTGCACTCCTTATCCTAGAACTCATTATTTACCTTATAATACACTGTCAATTTAAATGCTGTGCTGGCCGGGCGCGGTGGCTCACGCCTGTAATCCCAGCACTTTGGGAGGCCGAGGCGGGTGGATCACAAGGTCAGGAGATCGAGACCACAGTGAAACCCCGTCTCTACTAAAAATACAAAAAATTAGCCGGGCGCGATTGTGGGCGCCTGTAGTCCCAGCTACTCGGGAGGCTGAGGCAGGAGAATGGTGTGAACCCGGGAGGCGGAGCTTGCAGTGAGCCGAGATTGCGCCACTGCACTCCAGCCTGGGCGACAGAGCGAGACTCTGTCTCAAAAAAATAAAAAATAAAAAATAAAAGTAAATGCTGTGCTGAAACTGTAGATGATGAAGCCACCATGGCAAAATTATAACTGAGACAGTTTAAAGAGATCTGACCTAACCAAGTCCATCTTGCTTCTAACCTCCAAGCTGTTCTTATTCATTCCTGGGCGTAGGCTGAACTGACTTTGGGAAGAATTTGGTTTATAGTTTAAAACAAAGATGATGACAGACTTTTCCCAAGGGAAATCCCTTTCTTGCCTGGGGACCAGACTGCCTTTGTAGGACTAACAAATTAGCCACAAGATTAGAAATTATGGTTTAGGAGTCATGCAGCTGGAGGCTACAAGATTCTGACCCTCCCTAAACTGCTCCTAAGATCAGTGCTTGAGATATTTTACAGACCCAGGATGTGATGGATCAACTGGCACCACCCACATTCATAAACTGGCTCATCTGATCTTGTGGTCCCCACCCAGGAACTGACTCAGTGCAACAACTGTCTCTGACCTGACCAATCAGCACCCCAGTGCTGGCTCACTGGCTTCTCCCCACCCACCAAATTGTCCTTAAAAACTCTGATCCTGGAATGCTCAGGGAGACTGATTTGAGTAATAATAAAACTCCAGTCTCCCACACAGCTCGCTCTGTGTGAATTACTCTTTCACTATTGCAATTCCCCTGTTTTGACAAATCAGCTCTGTCTACGCAGTGGGCAAGGTGAACCCATTCAGTGATTGCAATGAGAATATTAACACCTTTGTCATGAAAGCCCCAGAACCTCAGCTCAGTATGCTGAGTATGTGGGAGTATGCTCAGACAGCTCAGACAGCTGCCACCTTGGGGTCAACACCTACCCCTTTCAGGACCCTGTCAGCAGGAAGAATTCAGAGCGATCGACAGCCTTTTCCCATCTTCATAGCCCACACCTTAAGAATAAGATACTATGAAACTAAAAGGGGGGGATTGAAACCACCTTTGCAAACATTATAACTGAGGAAATTATGATAGCGAAAGAGATCAGACCTAATTGACTCTATCTTGCTTCTAACCTTTAAGCTGTCCTGGTTCATTCCTGAGTATAGGCTGAACAAACTTTGGGAAGGAATTCAGTTCATGGCTTGACTCTGAAAATTGATAACAGCCCTTTCCTGAAAAGACCCCCTTCTTGCCTGGGGACCAGTCTGCCTTTGCAGGACTAACAAATTAGCTACAAGATTAGAAATTATGGTTTAAATCCAGGTGCAGTGGCTCACCTTTGTAATCCCAGCACTTTGGGAGGCTGAGGCAGGTGGATCCCTTGAGGTCAGGAGTTCAAGACCAGCCTGGTCAACATGGTGAAACCCCATCTCTACTAAAGATATAAAATTCAGCTGGGTGTGGTGGTATACATCAGTAGTCCCAACTACTCTGGAGGCTGAGGCAGGAGAATCACTTGAACCCAGGAGGTGGAGGTTGAAGTGAGCTGAGATTGTGTCATGCATTGCACCCCAGCCTGGGTGACAGAGGGAGGCTCTGTCTAAAAAAAAAAAAAAAAAAAAAAAAAAAGATTGTGTTCTCTACTCCCAGCCCCACCCTCTCCCAAAAAAAGGACAGCTGGCAACCTTGCATAATTCCCAAAGCCTGGGCTACATTGGCCACTGGGCAGATATTAAGACCCAGATATGAGGAAAGGAGGTTCTTGGAATCTCACAGGGCTATCCGGTCCTCACACATATCAGGCTGTTTGCTCACCGTGCTTCCCATGGCACGCTCACACTCACACTCACACTCATCCTTCACACTCAGGTCAGGCATCTCCTCCTTCCAGCAGGGCTGGCTTCACGGGGTGAGAGCTGCATGGTCACACAGAGCCCTGTGCTCAGTAGGGCCCTGTGCTTGGTTTAATGCTCTGCTACTGACATCTTGAAATCTGAATAAGAAGCCTTGCACTTTCGTTTTGCACTGGGCCGTACAAATAATGTAGCATGCTTCCATAACATCTTTTTCTTTTTTAAAGAATTTTGTTAACCATACTATTCCTTGCACAGCAGGGCGAATTCATAGGCAGTGCGCCCAGAGTTGGCCCATAATATTTTTCTGATGTCACCTCTCAATCTAAGCTGAATCTGGTGCCTCTCCTGGGCTCACACAGCCCCCCTTCTCACTCCCCTCCCTAACAGTCCTGATACCTCTAAACTGTAAACCTTTACTCACTTATCTGTCTCCCCTCTAGACTCTGAGCTCCTTGAGGGCTGGGGCAGTCTATCTGTACCACACTATACTTAGCACACAGTACTCACTAAATGTGTGCTGAAATGAACAGAAATGGGAAGGCCTGGTCCAGTCCCCTACATGATTCTGGCCAGAGCAGGGTTTAAACCCATGTCTTACTTTGGGACAAAGACAACCTTTGCTACCCTGTCTCCTGATCAATGGCCAAAGGCCAAAATCAACCCAGATCAAAGCCAAATATAAATTTGTTTTTCTGACCTAGGACCCAAGTCAATGTATCTTGTTTTTCTCAAAGGTACTCTGTTGTTTTCTAGAACAGTTCAAGCCGACTAATCCAAAAATCTTAACACTCAAGGGGGAGTGGGGGCCCTGCTGGATCACAGGGGGCTCAAACTGGTTCCAGAGGAACTGGTGAGCTGTGGGCAGTCCACATTCTTCTGTGTGGGGGGGGTGGAGTTTTGGGGGTTCAGTGGGGAATGCTGAGGCTGGATTTTACAGGGGCCAGAAAAGGAAGGGAAGATATGGCTTATACTAGTTCTGCCAAATCTACCATGCAACCCCCTTACAGCCATTCATTCATTCATTCATTCATTCATCCATTCATCCATTCAAGCAGGGATGTGATAGTGAGGGACACTGACAAGGTTCCATTCTTTATGATGCTTTTGTTCCAATCTACTTTGGAATAAAGCAGAGTCCATCAATAACATGAGGGGGGACCTGGTGCAGTGGCTCACACCTGTAATCCCAGCACTTTTGGGAGGCTGAGGTGGGCGGATCATGAGGTCAGGAGTTCCAGACTAGCCTGGCCAACATAGTGAAACTCTCTGTCTCTACTAACAATACAAAAATTAGCCAGGAGTGGTGGCGGGCACCTGTAATCCCAGCTACTCGGGTGGCTGAGGCAGGAGAATCGCTTGAACCTGGGAGGCAGAGGTTGCAGTGAGCCAAGATCGTGCTGCTGCACTCCAGCTTGGGCAACAGAGCAAGACTCCGTCTCAAAATAATAATATAATAATAATAATAATAATAATATGAGGGAGATCCAAGTCAAAAGTACCTGCCTGGCTCCCCGTGCTGGACAGACATCACATAAGGATCTTCTGGGCTTTTGCTGTGTTTAATGGCAGCCCCTTCCTTGGCTCTGGGACTCAGGCCCAAGTCCAGAACTGATTCAAGGCCAGTGATTGATCTGAGAATGCAAGAGGCAATGTTGTGCTGTGATCTGAGCTGCCACCTCCCCAACAGGGCCTAGGGGCTCCTCAATTCTCTCCTCTCTCAGCTGAGTTCTCACCCAGCAGGCTCTAGACCCCATCTAACCAATTGCTGGTTGAGGCCAGACCCACAGCCACCAGGAGGTGTGTGAGGCCCAATGGGCCATCAACCCCAACAAATACTTCCAGGACACCCTCTGAGTGCCCAGCTCTGGGTCAGTTACCCTGAGGAGGGTGTGCCAAGCACCAGAAAGGAAGGGTACAGGTCTGCTTTCTAGAGCTGGGGTGTCCATGAAAGAGTTGCTGAAGGATGGAATGACCAGGTCTGGGCAAACTCTGACTTCTGGACAGTTCTGGAGTGTGGGTACAGATGATCAGTGCTTGGCTGGTCAGAAAAGGGAAAGTCAGGAATGTGGGGGCGGTGAAAATAAAATGTTTCTGTTCTCTAAATTCACAAAAGGGTGGGGAAGGGAGTGGCCAGGCTCAGTGGCTCAAGTCTGTAGTCCCACCCTTTTGGGAGGCCAAAGTGGGAGGATCGCTTGAGGACAGGAGTTCAAGACCAGTCTGGGCAACATAGTAAGACCCTGTCTCTACCAAAAATGCATAAATTAGCTGGGTGTGGTGGCACAGCACTGCAGTCCCAGCTACTATACTCAGGAGGCCGAGGTGGGAGGACTGCTTGAGCCCAGGAGTTTGAGGCTGCAGTGAGCCATGATGGTGCCACTGCACTCCAGCCTGGGTGACAGAGCCAGACTCTGTCTTTTAAAAACAAGTAAAACGGCTGGGGGCGGGGGGGGGGGGGGGGGGGGTGGGGGATTGTTTTGGGAACTAGTCTGAAGCCAGGAAAAAGTCACATAGACTTATTTTCAACCTGGTCCAGTCAGTCATTGATCACGTTATTTCAGTCCCCTGAGAGTCAACCAATGAGCAACAGCTTCATTCCAAGGACCATGCTTCTGAGAGCCAGCCAATCAGCAAGGGTCTTACTACGGCGATTTGCTTCTGAAAGTCAGCCAATCCCTAACTGCCAAAGCAGAAAGTCAGCCAATCTGCACACAGTCCAGCTTTTGAAAATCAGCCAATTGCTGCATGCGGTGCTTTCCGTACCCTATATAATATCAGCTCTAGGGTTGCTCTGGACCTGGGGTTTTTGTGAGTCAAGTTTGCTTTCTTTTTTTTTTTTTTTTTTTTGTACTGCAAGTACTGAATTCAGCCTCGTTGTCTCTGAAATATATCCTGGAGAAGGAGGACTCCAACTCTTACATGTCCCAGTGGCCCATACGGGTGTCTGTGGTACTGCCCCCCTGCCCCACACACCCCCCTCACCCCACAAATCCCCCTCCCAAGGCTAGGCAGGTCCCTGGGCCCCCTGGCCTCAGCCACTTCACCAGCAGTTTCAGGGCCCCCTGGCCACTTCTCTTAAACCCCGTCCTGTTCTTTCTCCTGTGGTTTCCTGAGAAGTAGGGAGGGAGGCTGTGGCTAAAGAGACTGGGTGGAGGGGGTTTCTCCACAAAGTCTTCCCTGGGGCCCACAGGCAAGGGGGAGGGGGATCAGTCTAAGGGGGGTACACTGAGAGGAAGACACAGCCTGCTCTCCAAGTGCCAGTCTGAGAGGGACGCTGATGGATGGGGGGCACATTCGAGGGCGTCACGTCTGATTGGGTAATGTAGTCTGATGGGAGAGGCAGGATGCCTAAGGGTGCCCAGAAAAACAACTCTGGCGTTCCGAGGCCGCAAAGGGTCAGGTCTATCTTCTGGGGCATGTACTAAGTACTGAGGTGAGTTGGGGACGAGGATGCAGAGAGTAAGTCAGGGAAGGCTTCCTGGTGGAAGTGAAGCTTGGGGCCAGAGCGCCTCCCCCAGCCATGCTGCTGAGTCAGGGCATGGAAGAGGACAACAGGGCTCACTCCTCTCTCTTCTCCCAATCCCCTCCCGCAATGTCCCACAGGCCAAGCCTCTGATGAGGTGAGCCCAAGGCTGGAGATCCTTTCAGAAGAGAGCTCTCGTGGGCTTCTTGGAAGAGGGCACGCGGGTTGGCCTGGAAGAAGGGTGGGATGGGCCACTTAGAGTGGCTGGAGCAATAAGCAGAATGAGCTTGCTCTGAAAGTTCCTGATCCTTTGCCAGCTCTGCCCCACCCCACCCCTTCCCAAACACCTTCTCCACACCTCCCCTCCCCAGCAGAGCCCAGTCTTCCCTGTGCAGCTGGTGTAGTACCCACCCATGCCCCCTCCCTGCAGTCTGGCTGGGGTGCTCTGTCCTTGGCCTCTCCACCCCCACTGTCACCCCCAAGCAAACCTCAAAGAGGCTGATTTGCGTAGCATTTGCTTGTGTTTACCTGTGGCTCTTCTGTTCGGAGCCAGCCAGGAACTCCTGAGTTTGGTTCCAAGGAGCTCTACCCCTCCTGCCTGCGGGAGGACTAGGTTCCTCAGTCCTTCTCCTGAGGTCAGGCTGGGACTAGAGTGAGGCAAGCAAGGTGCCTAGGCCAAAAAACTTTAAGGAGGCTCGCCCTCTCAGGTGCACCTGAATGGGCCTGAGGGCCAGTGCCCCCTTAAATTGTGGGCCCTTAGGTGTCTCCTTGCCTTACCCACCATGCCCCCAGCTAGCCCTGACCCTGCTGGGTGTTCTGGCCTTGAGAGTCTGAAATCTTACAAAATATGCCCTAAAAGCTGGTCGTCCTGAGTCCTTGGGCTGGCCTGGGCAGACGGGTGCCTGTCCTCCTCATCTCCTTCCCTGAGCCCTTTTGGGAGAGGAAGCCAGAAGTGCTGAAGCCTGAGGCGGGTGGGACTGTGAGATTGGTACAAGGATGGGGGACCCTCACCCTCAAGGAACTGAAAACTATGTGGAAGGAGCAGAATGGTTTGCCCGCAGGGGAAACCAAGCAAACCAGGCCTTTGATTGGGACCAAAGGCAGATGCGAAACCCAGAACTCTGAGCTGACCTTGACTCCACCGAGGCCTGCCCTGGGGATCACTGGGCCCTTCCAAGAGAGATCTGAATGGTTCTGGGAGATGCCAGGTTGAAACCGGGGCCTTAGGTTCCAGGTCTCTGATGGAAATTAGCTGTGGAAGGAGACAGTTGTGAGCACCAGGAGAGAGAAGGCAGTAAGGGACCCTGTCTGTGTCAGGAGCAGGGATCTGAGAGGGGTCTCCCACATCTCCATGCCCAGGTCTCAGTACTTGGGGGGTCCTTGGGGCAACCCTCTCCCTATCTCGGCCACTGGGACTGGGGCCTGTGCCCTGGGTCCTCTCTGCAGGTAGCATGGTCATGCCTGAGCCCTTGGGCATCCCTCCTTTCAAAACTTGCCTTGAGCCAGGAGCCTCCCTGTTGAGATCTTTGTCTAACTGGGTCTTGGGATCTCCCTTGGAGAGATGCTATAAGCTGAGATAGCCACTCTCTAAGGGGCGGGGGGAGTTAGGGTTGGGCGTGTGTCAAGTGAGACACATGGAATAGGAGCCTTTCATTACTCACAAATCCGTGAGAGAAGTGAGCATCCATGAGGGCTGACAGGAATCTCGGAGACAGCAGGGTGTTCAAGTAGCAGGTAGAGAGTGAGAGAGAAAGGGGACCTGTGGGACTAAGGCCTTTATGGGGTCCAGGGCGTCACCCAGGAAGATTTCCTGAGGAGAGTAATAATTGGTGGGTTTAGGCCAGGCACCGGTGGCGCATGCCTGTACTTTGGGAGGCCCAGGCAGGCGGATCACGAGGTCAAAAGGTAAGAGACCATCCTGGAAAATATTGTGAAACCCTGTCTCTACTAAAAATACAAAAATTAGCTGGGCGTGGTGGTGCACGCCTGTAGTCCCAGCTACTTGGGAGGCTGAGGCAGGAGAATGGCGTGAACTTGGGAGGCAGAGCTTGCAGTGAGCCAAGATCATGCCACTGCATTCTAGCCTGGGCAACAGAGCGAGACATCATCTCAAAAAAAAATAAATAAATAAAATTAAAAAATAATAATAATTGGTGGGTTTAGAGCAAGCAGGGCCACGCTTTGGCTGAGAGAGGGTCACTGGCCTATCTGCACAGTCCATGCGGGCTGTGGGGTCAGCAGGACCAGTCAAGTGGGCTGTATGTAGCTGTCCCACAGGGAGGCAGTCACCAGGAGACGACTGCCTAAGGTAGATATCTGGATTGAGCACATAGAGGAACTGGGAGGAGGCAGGGAGCTGGAAACGGTGTCAGGGTGGACTGAGCCCTGCTTCTGGTGTAAGAAAGCCCAGATTATGTTCAAAACAGATGCCAGGACATCAAAGCATAGGAATTCACTACACTCCTTCTGTGCCTGGGTCACTATTTGTGGTCCTCAGGAGGGGGGCCCTGCTCAATGGTCTCTTCTGGTAGCCAGGTGGGGTTGGGGTGGTCTGTAGCTCCGTGAGGGCAGGATGGGGGCAAACCGAGTGTAGGGCGAGCATCCCCCTATGTGTGGGGAGGTGCCGAGCTAGAGCTACAACGTGTGGATGGGGGGTGCTCCCCAGTTACTCCAGGCTGTGCCTTCTGCATTCCATTCTCTGCATGTCTGGAAGGCCTGAGCTCATGGGACAGACCCCACCCTGGCAACTCGTGGGCGGGACATTGCTTTCAAGAGGTGTTTCCTCACCTTTGTTTGGGAAAGGAAGAAACAAAGATGACATAGCTGGCTGGCGATTCTGAGTCTCACCTCCCAGGGTGTGAAGTGAGCCCAAACTCCTTGCTCCCCTCATCTCCCCTGCCACCTCTCCCAGGGCTGGGGAACCCCCAGGAAGATTGAGACTCAGCTTCCACTCAACTCCCAGAAGACCTCTAATGGTCAGGCCTCCAGCCTTGGCTTGCATCCCTCCAGTGATGGGTAGCTCACTGTCCCCCAGAAAGTATTCGGTGATTAAACAAAAACAAAAACAGATTTTGGAGGTGGAGCTGAGAGGCAGTGGCCTGGGGAAGCTGGAGAGACTTGATCGTGAGCCAGAACTGGTAGGGCAGATGCCACACCACTGACCCCACACCTGGAACAGTGTCTGGGGCTATGTCAGCTAATGGGGTAAGGTTCCAGGGAGGCAGATTCCAGCTCAATAAGAAGGGCCAGGCTGGGCATGGTGGCTCACGCCTGTAATCCCAGCACTTTGGGAGGCCGAGGGGGGCGGATCATGAGGTCAGGAGATCAAGACCATCCTGGCTAACATGGTGAAACCCTGTCTCTACTAAAAAAAAAAATACAAAAAAAATTAGCTGGGCATGGTGGTGGGCGCCTGTAGTCCCAGCTACTCAGGAGGCTGAGGCAGGAAAATGGCGTGAACCCAGGAGGCAGAGCTTGCAGTGAGCTGAGATGGCGCTACAGGACTCCAGCCTGGGCGACAGAGCAAGACTCCGTCTCAAAAAAAAAAAAAAAAAAAAAAGAAGGGCCAGCCATAGTGGCTCCCCCCTGTAATCCCAGCACTTTGGGAGGCCGAGGCAACTGGATCACTTGAGCCCAGGAGTTTGAAACCAGCCTGGACAACATGGCAAAACCCCATCTCTACAAAATATACAAAACTTAGCTAGGCATGGTGGTGCACACCTGTAGTCCCAGCTGCTTGGGAGGCTGAGGCACGAGATTGCTTGAACCATGGAGGCGGAGGTTGCAGTAAGCTGAGGTCATGCCACTGCACTCCAGCCTGGGTGACAGAGCAAGATCCTGTCTCAAAAAATAAAGCACGGGCCAGGTGCGGTGGCTCACGCCTTTAATCCCAGCACTATGGGAGGCCAAGACGGGAGGATCACAAGGTCAGGAGATTGAGACCATCCGGACTAACACAGTGAAACCTCATCTCTACTAAAAATACAAAAAAATATTAGCCGGGCTTGGTGGCGGGCACCTGTAGTCCCAGCTACTTGGGGGGCTGAGGCAGGAGAATGGTGTGAACCCGGGAGGCGGAGCTTGCAGTGAGCCAAGATTGCGCCACTGCACTCCAGCCTGGGCGACAGAGCTAGACTCTGTCGCAAAAAAGAATGAAAAGAAGAAGGACTAAAGACTTCCTCTTAGCAGAGCCAGGGACCAGTGATAAGGCGTTTGGTGGGCGCTAGTAAGTTCTCTGTCACTGGAGAAGTGCAAGTAGAGAGTAGCCCATCATCAGGACTGCCAGGGCTTCTGGAAGGTCCCCAGCTAAAGGGATAGGACCCTACCTACTCTGGGAAGGATGAGCGGGAAATGTGTCCTGTCCCTAAATCCCAGCTGGCCTGTCAGAGAGGGCTGGGGGATGGGGGATGGAGAAGTGGAGCCTGGGGGTCACCTGCATGTCTCACTCTCAGGAAGACCGGCCTGTGGGTATCAGCAGCTTGCCCTTAGCTTCTTCCTTCAGCCACATTTCTATCTCACCTGGTCCCCTGACTCAACCCCTTCTAACAGCCAGGTGAAGGCAGGACTGGGGTCAGATGCCAACTGTGCCTAGCATTGGATTAGGACACCCCTGTCTCCCTCAGACTCTTCAGGGCTGGACCTTGCCTCACTCGAGTGCCGTTTGGACCCAGGTGGGTGTGGTGGCCCTTCTCAAGGCCCTGGCTTGCTGCTGGGGTAAAGTGGCTGATGTTTGACAATAGATCTTCCCCTCTCGCCTGACCCTCCCGAGGAGAGTGGCTTCACAGCGAGGCTCAGGCAGGGCCAGGCGGCTTCACAGGCAGTGGGGGTGTGCTCACAGGGAAGTGGGGTTTGGCAACACTGCACAGGGGAGGTGTTTGGGGCCAAAAGTGGATCTCTGAGCCCTAGGACCCTACAGGTCTGCCCACTCTGGGTGTGAGGCAGCGAGACGAAAGTCACCCCTGCAGTGCCCTAGCCAGCCCCGGGCCTCCCTTCTCCCTCTTCCTCCTGCCTGATGGCCCAGGGAAGCCAAGTCTGGACAGTCCCCGAGGAGACACCTGCCTTCAGCTCACCCCCAGGAGATGTGCCTTCGTTCTCTCAGCCTCAGTTTCCCCACTTGAACCATCTTTATGAGCCTGTCTCATGTGAACTGAGGTCTGAGAGGTTATCCTGCCAGGCCTGGGAGTAGGGTTGGAGGTGGGGAGGTCTTGGAGGCCACAGAAAGAAGGAGGCCGTCTCAGCCCTGGGACCTGACATCACCCATGTGGCTGTCATGTGCCACTGGCCCAAGGGTGACAGATTCTATCCTAATAGAATCTATCTGCCTTTTATTCTCACCATGTGCTGATAATTCTGAACAATGTCAGTGATACAATACTTCTTTCTGAAAAAGTATTTTATTGGTCAAAGTTCTAAATGATTGCATGATTCTTGTTGAATTGTAATAATTTATAAAATAAGCTTCAAAGTAACACCTTTATTCTTTATTAGCAGCTTATTTTTAAATAAACATTGTATGCTACGTGAAAGTCAAATCAGAGAATGAATTCGCTGTTATAGATTGCAGACTTAGCTGCAGTCATGTATTTCATTTGTAATTCCTAACCAGTTCCTCCTTCCTCCCTTCTTTGCTGTAGTTGCTATTCTCCAAGCCCTGTGGTATATGTCCCCATGTTTAATCAGTTGATTATAAATAAACAGTGGTAGCACACTGATTGTAAAGACAAAGACGCAGAACATGAGTTCCTTCAATTCTGCTACTCTATATGAGAGCTTGGAGGTTTTATCTGTGTTTGGAATTGAAAATGAATAGTGGAAACCAGGAGATGTCATGTTTTTGCTTTTGTTTTTGAGACGGAGTCTCGCTCTGTTGCCCAGGCTGGAGTGCAGTGGTTGATCTCGGCTCACTGCAACCTCCACCTCCTGGGTTCAGGTGATTCTCCTGCCTCAGCCACCCGAGTAGCTGGGATTACAGGGTGTGCGCCACCACACCTAGCTAATTTTTGTATTTTTAGTAGAGACGGTGTTTCACCATGTTGGCCAGGCTGGTCTCAAACTCCTGACCTCTAGTGATCCACTCGCCTCAGCCTCCCAAAGTGCTGGGATTATAAGCGTGAGCCACCGCGCCTGGCCATGTTTTTGTTTAATAAATGCAAATTTTAGTTCATTATTGTCTTAGTCTGTTCCTGCTGCTATAAGAAAATTACCTGGCTGGGTGTGGTACCTGACGCCTGTAATCTCAGTGCTTTGGGAGGCCAAGGTGTAGAATCCCTTGAACCCAGGAAGTTGAGGCTGCAGTGAGCAATGATCACACCACTGCACTCCAGCCTGGGCAACAGAGGGAGATCCTGTCTAAAAAGAGGGGAAAAAATTACCTTAGGGTAGATTATTTATTTATTTATTTTTGAGACAGAGTTTTGCTCTTGTTGCCCAGGCTGGAGTGCAATGGCGCAATCTTAGCTCACTACAACCTCCGCCTCCTGGGTTCAAATGATTCTCCCGCCTCAGTCTCCTGAATAGCTTGGATTACAGGCACCCTTCACCACGCCTTGCTAATTTTTTGTATTTTTAGTAGAAAAGGGTTTCACCATGTTGGCCAGGCTGGTCTCGAACTCCTGACCTCAGGTGACCTGCCTCAGCCTCCCAAAGTGCTGGGATTATAGACATGAGCCACTGCTCCCAGCCTAGAGTAGATAATTTATAAACAACAAAAATGTACTGCTCACAGCTCTGGAGGCTGGGAAGTCCAAGATCAAGGCACCAGAAGATTCAGTGTCTGGTGAAGCCTGCTCTCTGCTTCCAAGATGGTGCCTTCTCATTGCATCTTCACCCAGCAGAAGACACAAATGCTGTGTCCTCTCATGGTGGAAAGCCAAAAGGGACAAACAGACTCCCTCAAGTCCTTTTGTAAGGGTACTAATCCCATTCATGAGGGCAGACCCTCACAGTCTCATCACTTCCCAAAGTCCCCACCTCCTAACGCCATTACCTTGGGGGTTAGGCTTCAACATATGAATTTTGGGAGGACACCAACATTCAGATCATAGCAATTACAAAATATATTTGTTTCATTTCATGATATTTACTGTATAATCATGTGGAGGGAAGGGTTAAAGAATGTTCCACTGTGAGAGTCAAATGTGCTATGTGTATGCTGCTGGCTTGTACAGCTCTGCAAAAGGGGACCCAGCCAGTTCCATGCCTGGAGAGACCTTGACTCCATGAGGAGGGCTGAGGAAGTGGTCAGCCTCTCTGGTCAGAGGAATGGCCTGGGCTGGACCTCCAATCCTGGGCTTCCCAGCCCAACCATAGCACCTCTCCATCTCAGCTCAATTCATCTATGAATGAGGTTCTCCAGGGATAGCCTACAGCCACCTCATTGCACTGGGTGGAGGAGCAGAGGGACGTAATAGCTTTAGGTTAGCCCTGAGCAAACACTGATAAGGAGCAGAAGTCCCAAGGGCGCCAACTTCAGCCAGGCAGGGCAGACTGGAGAGTGGCTAGAAAACTGGCAGGTGCCCTCCAGCCTGACCCTGCCATCCTCTATCCTACCTTGCCCTCTCCCCTGTCATGACAGAAGGGATACAAAATATACCTCTGTGGCATAGGGTTATTTTGAGTGGGTGACATTTGAGAATCAACAGATGCAAGAAGAAACTTTTTTTTCCTTTTCCTCAACTCCTTTTATCTGCCTAAAAGCTGAGCCTCCCAAAAGAATTCAAATGTCATAAATCCCCTCCCCAGAGTTTGGGAGTTTCCCAATCAGGGAAGACGGGCTCCTTTTGTGAGACTAGAAGAGAAATCACACCAAGATAAGAGATCAACTAAACCAACATTGTCACAAAACTATCATATCTCTCATCTTCTAAGCGTCCATTTACCTTTCCTAAAAGGCGCTTGTTTTCCCAAAAGTGTGTTTTCTCTTTTTTCCTTCCCCTGTTAAGATGTTACATCAGCCTCAAATTCTAAATCACTTTTTGAGTCACATTTTCGGTGAGTTCCATCCTTTCTATGTGAATAAATTTTCTCTTTCAGATTAGAAATTATTAGAATAAAAAATTAGAATAAAAATTATTCTAATAATTTGTATTCTAATAATTTTGTCTTTCTGCCTATTACTAGTTTATCAGTTTAATTTTCTGGCTCTGAAGTACTGAACCTATGTGGGTAGAGGAAAAGTTTTTCCTCCAAGCATGACTATTTATTTACTCATCTTTTTTTTTTTTTTTTTTTTTTGAGATAGAGTCTCACTCTGTCACCCAGGCTGGAGTGCAGTGGCGCAATCTCAGGCTCACTGCAACCCGCCTCTTGAGTTCAAGCGATTCTCCTGCCTCAGCCTCCTGAGTAGCTGGGATTACAGGCGCCTGCCACTATGCCCAGCTAATTTTTGTATGTTTATTGTAGACAGGGTTTCACCATGTTGGCCAGGCTGGTCTCGAACTTCTGACTTCAGGTGATCCACCCACCTCAGCCTTTCAAAGTGCTGGGATTACAGGTGTGAGCCACCGTGCCCAGCCTCCCAACATGATTAGAATGAAAATAATCCTGGCTAGGCACGGTGGCTCACGCCTGTAATCGCAGCACACTGGGAGGCTGAGGCGGGCGGATCATGAGGTCAGGAGATTGAGACCATCCTGGCTAACACGGTGAAACTCCGTCTCTACTAAAAAATACAAAAAAAAAAAAAAAAAAAAAAAAAAATGAGCCGGACGAGGTGGCAGGCGCCTGTAGTCCCAGCTACTCGGGAGGCTGAGGCAGGAGAATGGCGTAAACCCGGGAGGCAGAGCTTGCAGTGAGCTGAGATCTGGCCACTGCACTCCAGCCTTGGAGACAGAGTGAGACTCCGTCTCAAAAAAAAAAAAAAAAATTAGCCAGATGTGGTGGCAGGCACCTGTAGTCCCAGCTACTCGGAAGGCTGAGGCGGGAGAATAGCGTGAACCCGGGAGGCGGAGCTTACAGTGAGCCGAGATCGTGCCACTGCACTCCAGCCTGGGCGACAGAGTGAGACTCTGTCTCAACAACAACAACAACAAAATCCTAGGTAACCTTCGTTGCACATGTGCTGTATGCCAGGCCCTGCTCTAAACCTTTATATATGTTATCTAATGTATTCTTCCCAACAACCCTTTGAGGTGAGTGCTATTATTACATCCACTTTATAAATGCAAAATTGAGGTGCAAAGAGGTTAAGTCACTGGACTAAGGCACAGAGAATAGGTGATGGAACTGGAATTTGAACCTAGTGATTTTCAGAGCTTAAGCTCTAAATTTGGGCAAAGCTACTGGTGCTGTGTCTTGCTTCTGGCTCTGCTATCACTGGCTAGGTAAACTTGGGCCTCAGTTTCCCTGTCTTCAAAGTGAGGTGGTAAGGACCCTCTTGGCTCTGACAGTTGTCAATGACAAGACACTGGGGCTGGCAAGAAGGACACTAACTTGAGTGTCATCTGTCTACATGGTCAGCAGAGGGAATGTCATGCTACCAGAAGCCGCTGGCTGCAGACTGGGGGCTTTGGACTGAAGGCCTGAGGCTCGAGCATTCTACACAGCTCTGCCACTGCCTTGCTTTGGGCCTTTGGGCCAATTGCTTGCCCCTCCCTGAGTCTCAGTGCCTTTGTAGCTTATCTGCTTGGTCCTCAGTCTATGGGAATGGAGGAGAGGTATAAACGAGTGAACTCACAGCACAGAGTCTATTACTGCATGATAGTCTGTTACTGCATGAACTGTGACTCTCAAGTTCCAGTGCTGCAGTGACCACAGCATCTTATCAGTTTCAACAGATGAGGGTTGCTTAATTTGCATATTTATTTATTTATTTGAGATGGAGTCTCGCTGTCTCCCAGGCTGGAGTGCAGTGGCATGATCTCGACTCACTGCAACCTCCACCTCTAGGGTTCAAGCAATTCTTATGCCTCAGCCTCCCAAGTAGCTGGGATTACAGACATGCACCACTATGCCCAGCTAATTTTTGTATTAGTAGAGATGGGGTTTCACCATGTTGGCCGGGCTGGTCTCAAACTCCTGGCCTCAAGTGATCCGCCTGCCTCGGCCTCCCAAGGTGCTGGGATTACAAGTGTGAGCCACTGCCCCCAGCCAACAAATCTGTCTCTGTTAGCAGAATACATAATTGTCTATGCAGAAAATCACAAAGAATCCACAAAAAAAGCAACTATAATTAATAAGTGAATTTAGCAAGGTTACAAGATACAAGATTAACAGAGAAAAATCATTATGTTTCTATATATTAGGAATGACCGATTAAAATGGGAATTTAAAAAAAAAATTAAAAAAATAAAAAATAAATAAATAAAATGGGAATTTAAAAAACGGTGCCATTTTAAGTATCATAAAAATCATGGAATACTTGGCATAAATCTAACAAAACAAATCTAACAAGAATCTAACAAGGTGCCAAGTCAATTCAATGAAGAAATAATAGTCTTTTCAAAAATTGTGCTGGAAGAATTAAACATTCAATTTTTAATTTTAATTTATTTTTTAATTTTAATTTATTTTTATTATATTTTGAGATAGGATCTTGCTATGTTGCCAAGGCTGGTCTTGAACTCCTGGGCTCAAGTGATCCGCCTACCTCAGCCTCCCAAAGTGCTGGGATTACAGGCTTGCACCACCACACCCAGCTAATTTTTGTATTTTTAGTAGAGACAGGGTTTCCCCATGTTGGCCAGGCTGGTCTTGAACCCCCGGCCTCAAGTGATCTGCCCACCTCGGCCTCCCAAAGTGCTGGGATTATAGGTGAGCCACTGCGCCTGGCCTAATTTGCACATTTATCAGAACTACAGCCAGATTTGAGAGGTTTGTGGAGCCAACATATGCATTAATCCTATCAAGATCAACATCAGAAGTTTAGCTAATTTGCGTATAGCCAATCAATGTGAAGAAATGAATGGCAACAACCCTAGGGAACCTGTGACATAATCTGAGATATTATATGGATATAATATTTCTTTTTTTGGATGTAATATTTCTGTATAGTATTTTATATTTCATATATAATATGTAACATATTATGTATGTACATCAATAGTGTATATGTATGTCTTTGTCTCAGGCTCCTGGCACAGAGCTCCTGAAACCCATGGCGTTTTCTCAGTAATAGAAGCGTGTTTTGTTATTCATAACAAGCCCCTTTGTTATACCTGAATTTATGCTAATGAGGTGACTTCGGGTGGGACTCCTAGATAGCTCCAGGGTGCTGCTCACTAGAAAGAGGAAACATGTGATTAGAGGGTGGAAACAGGGAGGGGACCTGAAGATTGAGTTATATAAACAATAAGGTTTGGAAGTTTCCAGGTCATGAATGCTTCTAAGTGCTGCAGGTAGGGGAGTGGGTGTCCTCGATGGACTTGCCACAACCCACACCCTACATACCTTGACCTAGGTATCTCTCCCATTTGGCTGTTCCTTCATATGATTTTTAATAAACCTGTAAATGTAAGTAGTGTTTTCCTGAGTTCTGTGAGTCATTCTAGCAAGTTAGAGAACTAAGGGGGTGGTCATGGGAGCCCCCAATTTTTAGCCAGCATAGTGAAAGTGTGGGTAGCCTGGGCAGCCCACTCAGGCTGGCCTCTGAAGTAGGGGGCACTGTTGTGGGACTGAGCCCTTTAACTTGTGGGATCTTGTGCTAACTACAGATGGACAGTGTCCAAATTTAATTGTTGGACACCTAGCTGGTGTCAGAGAATTTATCCTTAATGTAGAAAAAACTCATAGGAAGCAATTACAAAAAGAGAGGTCTTGTTTAATTCATTAGGGCTACTATTAGGTTGGTGCAAAACTAATTGTGGTTTTGAACCATGAATTTTAAATTATTATTATTATTATTATTTTGAGACAGAGTCTCACTCTGTCGCCCAGGCTGAAGTGCGGTGGCGCAATCTCCCCTCACTGCAAGCTCTGCCTCCCAGGTTCATGCCATTCTCCCACCTCAGCCTCCCAAGTAGCTGGGACTACAGGCACCTGCCACCACGCCTGGCTAATTTTTTGTATTTTTAGTAGAGGTGGGATTTCACCCATGTTAGCCAGGATGGCCTCGATCTTCTGACCTCGTGATCCACCTGCCTCTGCCTCCCAAAGTGCTGGGATTACAAGCATAAGCCACCGGGCCTGGCCAATTTTAAATTATTATAACCAGGCTCAAACACATCTTTATTAATCAAAATAGGAACCATTACAATGAATACATTTTTGTGCTTTGGGATTTGACGAACGCTTGGAAAGGATTTTCTACATCCTACTGGCTGTGGAAGTGTTTTCCATGCAAAAAGTTGTCAAAATGCTTGAAGAAGTAGCAGTCAGTTGGCGAGAGGTCATGTGAATATGGCAGATGAGGCAAACCTTCATACGTAGCTCAATTCATTCAACTTTTGAAGTGTTGGTTGTGCGACATGTTGTGGAGAATTGGATCCTTTCTGTTGACCAATGCTGGCTGCAGGCATTGCAGTTTTTGGTGCATCTCATGGATTTGCTGAGCATACTTCTCAGATGTAACAGTTTTGCCAGTCCAGAAAGCTGCGGTGGATCAGACTGGCAGCAGACCACCAAACAGTGACCATTGTAAGAGTTAAAGAGGAAACAGCTGGCAATTAAAGACAGGTTTTCTTGGCCGGGCGCGGTGGCTCAAGCCTGTAATCCCAGCACTTTGGGAGGCCGAGATGGGCGGATCACGAGGTCAGGAGATCGAGACCATCCTGGCTGACACGGTGAAACCCCGTCTCTACTAAAAAATACAAAAACTTAGCCGGGCGAGGTGGCGGGCGCCTGTAGTCCCAGCTACTCGGGAGGCTGAGGCAGGAGAATGGCGTAAACCCAGGAGGTGGAGCTTGCAGTGAACTGAGATCTGGCCACTGCACTCCAGCCTTGGCGACAGAGCGAGACTCCGTCTCAAAAAAAAAAAAAAACCAAAAAAGACAGGTTTTCTTTAGATAAAACCTGAGAGGTGCTCCTGGCCGATTTTGGTCAAGAGCACTTTCTCTTACAGACTAAGAGGATATATTGGTTTTAGGGTGAGGGGGATTATCAGAAGCTTGGAATGTTTATGTGTAGGGAGAAGCTTATGGCAGGGTTGGAATCTCTCTGGGAGGAGGGGAGGTTACTTTGGGGCAGACATCGTTCCAGCTCAGAGTGGGGTTATCTTGGGGCTAGCATGTCCCTGGTCAGGGAGGAGTTTGGAATGTTTCTGCCTGGAGGTGTTATTTGTGGTTTATGGTCATGCTGACCTTAGCCATTAGGCTGATGCCCTTTGGATTTGGGCGGTTTTTAAAAATTAAGGTGAACTTTAGAATGAGGGGCTTACCAAGATGGTGATGCTTTTGCTCTGTTAAACATGACCTGTTTTTGGTGCAAGTTTGGCTTTGGGAAGTGCTTTGGAGCTTCTTCTTGGTCCAATCACTGAGTTTGTCATCGCTGGTAGT
Source organism: Theropithecus gelada (assembly GCF_003255815.1). NCBI lineage: Eukaryota > Metazoa > Chordata > Mammalia > Primates > Cercopithecidae > Theropithecus > Theropithecus gelada. Next base: position 50,872,871 of record NC_037674.1, read on the forward strand.
ATAAAATACACTTTTGTTACATGTTACAATCAGATTGAGAAATGGTTCATTGTTGTTGTGTAGAATGAGAGAAGATGACACTTCAAAACGACAATTTTTAAAGTTTTCATCAGCTCATGAGCCACCCACTTACTGAGCTTTTTCACCTTTCCAATTTGCTGCAAATGTGAATGACCATAGAATGGCTGATGTTGAGTCCTTCAGCAGCTTTTCATGTAGTTGTAAGAGCATCAGCTTCGAAGATTGTTCTCAGTTGGTAGTTGTCAGCTTCCGGTGGCCAGCCACTATGTTCCTCATCTTGAAAGCTCTCATCTCCTTTGCAAAACCTCTTGAACCACCACTGCATTGTACGTTCATCAGCAGCTCCTGGGCCAAATGCGTTGATATGAGTTGTCTCTGCTACTTTATGATCCACTTTGAACTCCTGTAAGAAAACTGCTAGAATTTGCTTTTTGTCTAATATCATTTCCATAGATAAATAAACAGCAAGTAATAAGTCATAAGCAAAAAATAAATAAATAAATAAAGTGAGAAATGCCCATTAAAATGATGTATAACATAACCACATTTATTTAAGAATGTATTCTAATATTAAACAGCAAATTCTAAAAATGCAAAAACCATAATTACTTTTGCACTCACCTAATATAATACAATATCTGGGTAATTTATAAACAACAGAAACGTATTTCTCACAGTTCTGGAGGCTGAGAAGTCCAGTATCAAGATGCTAGCATATTCAGTGTCTGGAGAGGGCTTGTTCCTCATAAATAGTGACTTCTGTGTCCTTGTAACCACCCAACAGGTTCACCTTGCCCGCTGCCTAGACAGCTGATTTATCAAGACAGGGGAATTGCAATAGAGAAAAAGTAATTCATGCAGAGTCAGCTGTGTGGGAGAATGGAGTTTTATTATTACTCAAATCAGTCTCCTCAAGCATTGAGGGATCAGAGTTTTAAAGATAAGTTGGTGGATAGGGGCCAGTGAGTCACGAGTGCTGATTGGTTGGGTTGGAGATGATATCATAGGGAGTTGAAGCTGTTCTCTTGCACTGAGTCAGTTCCTGGGTGGGGCCACAAGATCAGATGAGCCAGTTTATCAATCTGGGTGGTGCCACCTGATCCATTAAGTGTCTGCAAAATATCTTAAGCACTGATCTTAAGTTTTACAATAGTAGGCCGGGCGCGGTGGCTCAAGCCTGTAATCCCAGCACTTTGGGAGGCCGAGACGGGCGGATCATGAGGTCAGGAGATCGAGACCATCCTGGCTAACAAGGTGAAACCCCATCTCTACTAAAAATACAAAAAATTAGCTGGGCGTGGTGGCAGGCGCCTGTAGTCCCAGCTACTCGGGAGGCTGAGGCAGGAGAATGGCGTGAACCCAGGAGCTGGAGCTTGCAGTGAGCTGAGATCGCGCCACTGCACTCCAGCCTGGGCCACAGAGCCAGACTCGGTCTCAAAAAGTTTTACAATAGTGACGTTATCCCCAGGAGTGATTTGGGGAGGATCAGAATCTTGTAGACTCTGGCTACATGCTAAACCGGAATTTCTGATCTTTTGGCTAACTTTTAGTCTTGCAAAGGCAGTCTAGTCCCCAGACAAGAAGGGGATTTGTTTTGGGAAAGGGTTGTTAACTCTTTGTTTCAAACTATAAACTAAGTTAGTTCAGTCTACGCCCGGGAATGAACAAGGACAGCTTGAAGGTTAGAAGCAAGATGGAGTTGGTTAGTTCAGATCTCTTTCACTGTCTCAGTTACAATTTTGCAATGGCAGTTCATCCTAACCTGGCAGAAGGGGCAAAGAAGCTTCCTTGGGCTTCTTTTCTAAAGACATCAATCCCATTCAAGAGGGCTTTACCCTCATGATTTAATCATCTCCTAATTATAATTTTTGGGACACATTCGCACCATAATAGGTCCCTTCAGAAGACTGTAGTAACTCCGAACTTTCTTACTGAAACCACTTTTCCAAAATTATGATTAAGATGGTAAAAGAGATCTAACTTAACTGACTCCATCTTGCTTCTAACCTCCAAGCTGTTGTTTTTCATTCCTGCGTGTAGGCTAAGCTAACTTTGGGAGAAACTTAGTTTATAGTTTATGGTTTAAAACAGATGGTAACAGCCTTTTCCCAGAACAGACAACCTTCTTGCCAGGGGACTAGACTGCCTTTATAGGACTAACATTAGCCACAAGATCAGAAATTATCGTTTTGGAGTCATGCAGCTGGAGGCAACAAGATTCTGACCCTCCCTAAACTGCTTTTAATATCAGTGTCTGAGATATTTTGCAGACCCTGTATTTGATGGATCAGCTGCTACCATCCAGATTGATGAACTGGCTCATCTGACCTTGTGGCCCCCACTCAGGAACTGACTCAGTGCAAGAAGAGAGCTTCGACTCCCTGTGATTTCATCTCTGACCAATCAGCACTCCTGGCTCACTGGCTTCCCCCAACCCACCAAGTTGTCTTTAAAAGCTCTGCTCCCTTAAGGCTGGAAGAGACTGATTTGAGTAATAATAAAATTCCAGTCTCCTGCACAGCTAGCTCTGTGTGAATTACACGTTCTTGATTGCAATTCCCTTGTCTTGATAAATTGGCTCTGTCTAGGCAGCAGTCAAGGTGAACTCCTTGGGTAGTTACAAATTTGGGGGCTCGTCTGGGATTGCCCCTTGTGGCTACCTGCCTGGTTTTGATGGCCCCCCTCTAGTGATGGACCCAGAGGCCAGCTCAAGTGGCTGCCTAGTTCTTTTGGACTGTGGGCCAACTCTGGTACTCTACTGGTAGGGTGCTGCCGATCCAATGTGCATGGATTTAATTGCAGTAGAGAAACAGTCCTGGGGAGACGTCCCTCAACTGTAGCCCTATCACAGGGTGTCTGCCTGTAGTCCCATTTTGGGGTGTCTGGGTTGGTGAGTATCCTAGGCTCTGCCAATGCCTCCTTCCTTCTCTTGACTGGTTCTGTAGTCCCCTGGTGGGGTGTCTGTAGCCCCACTGTGGGATGGGGTGTTTGTCTTGGTTTGGCTCCTGGTGGGGGGTGACTGGCTCTCTGTAACTAGTAGGAGGAGTCTTGGTTCAGCAGACCTCATCAATCAGGAAGATTTCGAGGCGATTTCTCAAACAAAAAATAGGAGGATAGTTTGGAAGGGATACTCTTAAGAGTTCTTGGTAGGGATCTGATTCGGAAGGCCTTCTGTCCTTGTCTTTGTGTGTGTTTGTCTATGTGGAGGGGATCTCAGAAGGAATTGCTTACGGAAGTCAAGCAGGCCTAACTCAAAGGATCCTCCTTATTTGTCTGGTTACATTCAGTGAGCCTTGAAGAAAGCTCAACAGGCCTGTCTTGGGTGACTATCTGCTCTTTGCCTTGCCCAGAGACCCCATTGTGAATCATTTGGAGTCATCCTTCTCCACCTGGAGTAGATCAAAGATGACAGGGACCAACAGGAAGAACTTTAAGCATTGCCAAGATGATATTGGGTGCTGAAAAAGGTGACTAATGTCTGTTTTGTTATGTGTATTTTCCTGGGATGGAAAATGTTAATTCGGTTTGCTCCTCAGGCAGTGCCTCCCATGTCTCTTCTGCAGGACAGAAACTATTATCTAAATAGACGGAATAATTCTATTATATATTGAGTACCTTTATGTTGAATAATCCTATAATATGAATGATTTTGGAATACCACCCATCTTAGCCTGGGTCCTCTGAAAAACAGAGCTTGGGTCAAGGATTAAGGTTGCTGTGGAGGCTAAAGCAACTCCATCCTGGATGCCAACCTGTCATGTTGACTGCTGATTAACCCCTGTTCAAAGAATGCCTCTAACACTTCTGCTTTATCTACTGTTACCATAAACCCTGCTTCTAGGTCAAAACAATCTCGCTTTGTTTTGGGGAGCATAAATCCTCCCCTTAGGCAGATTCACATAGCACTTTTGCCTTTCCCTGCAGGGCCAACTTCAGGTGTCCTACACATTTCTTCCTTGTGGTATATAAGCCCTTGGTCCGGGGGATAATGGCAGGGATCCACCATCTCCTCTTGCAGCTACTGAGAATGGCTTCTGTGCCTAAGTTCTTATTAAATGTTTCTTTCAGAGAAACTGCATTTGTCAGCCTCTGTCTTTGGCCTCTCAGCTTCCTCAGCCTTTAGGGATAGGTTTGCATATGCCTGCTCCCCGGGAACAGTGCCAATACTTTATCTGAGAGATGCCAGCCCAGGATGGTAAGAGTGAAGAATGAGGGAAGTAAGGCCAGGGCAGATGGAATGCAACGTGGCTGATGTGCTACTGTGCTGGTCACAGTTTCACGGCAAGCCTGGATGAGACACAGCAGGTTGCTCAGCAGGCATGTGGCTCTGCATGGGGACTTGTCCAGAGGGATGCAGGGAACTCCACCTTGGAGCAGTCCAAGGAGAGAAAAAGGTGGGAGAACTTACCTTCCCAGCTCCTTCCCATCTCCTGTTTCTCATCGGTCAGCTTTCACCTGGCAGGTGGGGGAGCTAACTCATCCATACTTCCGTGTTTCATCACTGAACTCCTCAGTAGCCAGTTTCATACCTTTTGATGTGGAATGTTATCCAGTTCTAAAAATGGAGGAGTGACCTGGCACTGGTCTTATGCCAATCAAGAGAAATGATGCAGATTGCTGGGGGAATCTGAACAGGCATCCAGGGTCTGCATCTCCAGTTTTTGGGACTCCAAAATTTTGGGGTTCCAAAAATTACTCTGAGGCCAGTAGAGGTTGGTGTAATGAGTTCACCATGGGTTGACACACAGTTTCTCCATCTGTGAAATGAGGGGGCTGGCTAAGGATGAGCTTCCCCCACATCGCCACCCACCTCTGCCCCCCACAGTTCTGTTTCCTGGGGAAGAAGGCCAGCAAAGGCCCAGCACAGTCACCTACTTTCCCTGACCACATTGCCACAAACCACTCTCTCAACACAGCCCGGCCAAGGCCCAAGAGTTCCATTCACATTTCCCAGTACCACATCCTGTGTACCAGAAAAAGCACACAGAAGTGAGTCAGACCTTCTCTCTACTATTTGATTGCTAATGATAATAATAATAGCCACCCTGTCACCATCCTGTGGTATTGAGCGCCAGCTCTGTGTCCAACATCTACACATGAACATAAACATAGGCATCTTGTTTAATACTCACCTCAATCCTGAAGATATGCTTCATGTTCCCATTACACCTGGAGAAAGTGAGGCTCAGATATGCCCTGGGATTTGCCCAAGATCACTAAGGAGTACACAGGGCCTGGTTTAGACTCAAACAGCCTATGGTTTGAGTTTCTCTCTTTTTTTTTTTCTTTTTTTTTTTTTTTTTTGAGACAGGATCTCGTTCTGTCACCCAGGCTGGAGTACAGTGGCATGACCATAGCTCACTGCAACTTTGACCTCCCAGGTTCAAGTGATCCCCCAGCCTTAGCCTCCCCAGTAGCTAGGACTACAGGCATGTACCACCATGGTCAGCTAATTAAAAAAAAAAAATGTTTGTAGAGAGGAAGGTCTCACTATGTTGCTCAGGCTGGTCTTTAACTCCTGGGTTCAAATAGTCTTTCCAGCTTTAGCCTCCCAAAGTGCTGGGATTACAGGTGTGCGCCATGGCGCCCAGCCTATGGTTTGAATTTCTGTGAGGAAACCCATAGAAGAACATGCTGGAGAAGGCCCACTATTCCTTCACCGGGTGGCTTTTATCAACATGCCATGGAGGTGGTTTGTGTCCACTGCACCTGCACACACTTCGGGACAAGGTTCCCCGGCTGCTTCCTGCCTGTATGTCTGTGTGTTTCTGTGAGTGCTGACCTGCCCCAGTGAGGCTCCTGCCCCTCTTTCACAATGCAACACAGTCCTGAGGGCCATGGGCTGGGCCTGGGCTCCCAGCAGTGGGATTATCATCTGGACAGAGCTGGGGGTATGCAGAGTGGGGCCGCTTGCATCAACAGGCTGTGGGGACCTCTTGTGCTCTGCCCACACTTGCAGCCCTCTTCCCTGGTGAGACACCCCTTCCAGCAGCTGGCCCAGAGCACCTGGCCACTTCTGAGAAATGGAAACTATACCTTCTTGGACTGGGGCCAGCATGGTTTGAGAAGCGCCCCTTTCGAATTCCCTTTGTCAGGAAGTTGATGCCTGGGCCATCACAGTCATTCACCTCAAGGGAATGATTACTCTTGATACATGGAAATATGTCTTAAGCCAAAAAGCTGTTGTTCTAGATTTGCTAAAAGTAGGTCAATAATTTGGCTTCAATCCCCAGGACAAATATCAGTATGGAGAAAACTTTTACAGTTGTGGATATTCTCTAGACCAATGAATGCAACCAATTATACGTTGCACAGATGGGCAGTGAATTGAGTGTTTGAAAATGTTATCTTTCACCTGTTTAGAAACAAAAGATCAATTTTTGGAAAGTATTTCTCAAAAAGAGAAAAGCGGTACCATGCAGATATAAAAATGGAAGCGATGGTGCAGATGGTGGATGATAAATGTTCTGTAACAAAGCCTGTATTTTTTTGTTTGACAAGTTTTTGCCAAGTTGCGTGCGTGCTTCCCCAAAGTAGGGGAGATTTCTGAGGAGGGAGGTGAGTCTTCTGGCCTTTACTCCCCTCAAGGTACCCAGGTTTCTCTGATGTGGGGACTAAAGGACTAAAGTTTCTAAGGAATGATCCTGCTGGGCCACTCTTTTTTTTTTTTTTTTTTTTGAGATGGAGTCTCACTCTGTCATCCAGGCTGGAGTGCAGTGGTGCGATCTTGGCTCACTGCAACTTCTGCCTCCCGGGTTCAAGCAATTCTACTGCCTTAGCCTCCTGAGTAACTGGAATTACAGGTGTGTGCCACCACACCCGGCTAATTTTTATATTTTTAGTAGAGACAGGGTTTCACCATGTTGGTTAGGCTGGTCTCGAACTCCTGACGTCAGGTGATTCACTCACCTTGGCCTCCCAAAGTGCTGGATTACAGGCGTGTGTCACCATGCCTAGCCAACCTTCCGGGCCATTCTTATCTTACTTGGATAATTCATATAGTAAGGCCCCCTTCAGTGCAGCCCACAGACAGGGCCACGTACTTGGAAGGGCCCAATCAAGTTTGGTTTAATGCACTAGGACCAAGCAGCACTTTGAAATTCTTCATAATTTAACTTTGAATTTGTTTTTTTGTGTTTTTGTGTTTTTTTGTTGTTGTTGTTGTTTTTTGTTTTTGTTTTGTTTTGTTTTTTTGATACAGAGTCTCGTTCTGTCACCCAGGCTGGAGTGCAGTGGCACAATCTTGGCTCGCTGCAACCTCTGCCTCCTGGGTCAAACGATTCTCCTGCCTCGGCCTCCGAGTAGCTGGAGGTGGGATTACAGGCACGTGCTCCCATGCCCGGCTAATTTTTGCATTTTCAGTAAAAACCGGGTTTCACCATGTTGGCCAGGTTGGTCTTCAACTCCTGACCTCAGGTGATCCACCTGTCTCGGCCTCCCAGAGTGCTAGGATTACAGGTGTGAGCCATCGCGCCCTGCCAAATTTGTCTTTTGTAAGTGAAGTCCAATGGGGCCATGGAGCACATGCTGAGGGCTTAGAGCCTTGGCCTGAAGCATGGTCCTGCCTCCTGCAACCTCCCTGCTTCCCTGGAATGAGTTCTTGGCTGTCCTCTCCCTCAACCTCTGGTGCCCCAGTGCCACCCAGCCCCCTTACCACCCCTGCCCTGCAACACTGCCACCCTCTGCTCCCTTGAGGGCCTTGGTGGGGGTGGGTGCACCAGGGCCAAGTACATGCACCCTGCACTGTCAGAGCGGACAGCTGGTGGCCATACTGTCCCAGGCTGGCAGCAATATGCCGTGTTCAATGGGTGGCTTAGGGAAGGTGAGCCTCTCTCCACTCCCATCCCAGTCCCTAGTGCCTCCTGGCTATGAGGTTGGGACAGTCGGGACTATGGGCCTGTAGGAAGGGAAGATGCCTGCCTCTGCTTCCCGAGGAGTCTGTCTGGTGGCTGCTGGAAGGGGGAGCCTGGTAGTTACAAGGTTCCACATGTACCACCCCCCCCGACCTGTGAGGGTCCGCTCTGGCCCTGTGCATGTCCCGAGCTGGAGGCAGTAAGAATATTAAGTGTAAATTACCAAAAAACACAACACCATGACAGGTTGTGAGAAGCATCATGGAAAAAAGGGAAGACCTTCCCTCTTGCATTTTGAACAGGGAACCTGCAATTTCATTTTGTATTGGGCCCTGCAAATGATGTAGCCAATCCCACAGGCAGTGCTGTGTTGTGGCTGCCAGCTCTCACTGGGTCACAGTTCATTTTCTGTGATGTCATGTTGGTAGTTTTGAAATGGCCATGGTGGGCCGGCCGCGGTGGCTCATGTCTGTAATCCTAGCACTTTGGGAGGCCGAGGCTGGTGGATCACCTGATGTCAGGAGTTCGAGACCAGCCTGGCCAACATGGTGAACCCCTGTCTCTACTAAAATACAAAAATTAGTAATTTTTGTATTTTAAATTAGTAAATTAGAAAAATTTACTAAATTTTAGTATTTACTAAATACTAAAATTTACTGTGTACATTTTAATACTAAATATTTACTAAATACTAAAATTTACTGTGTGGTGGTGGACGCTTGTAGTCCCAGCTACTCGGGAGGCTGAGGCAGGAGAATAGCTTGAACCCCGGAGGTGGAGGTTGCAGTAAGCCAAGATCATGCCATTGCACTCTGGCCTGGGTGACAAGAGTGAAACCTGTCTCAAAAAAAAAAAAAAAAGAGAAAGAAAGAAATGGCCATGGTATTAACAGCACAGAAATCGGCCAAACACTGCAAAACATAACTTTTATTTTATTTTAATTTTTTTGAGACAGAGTCTCACTCTGTTGCCCAGGCTGGAGTGTGGTGGCATGATCTCAGCTCGCTGCAACCTTTGCCTGTCAGATTCAAGAGATTCTCCTGTCTCAGCCTCCTGAGTAGCTGGGACTACAGGCGCACGCCACCTGGAACACCCAGCTAATTTTTGCATTTTTTAGTAGAGATGGGGTTTCACCATATTGGTCAGGCTGGTCTTGAACTCCTGACGTCAGGTGATCCAACTGCCTCAGCCTCCCAAAATGCTGGGATTACAGGTATGAGCCACCGCGCCTGGCCTGGAACTTTAAAAAAATGTATTTAGGCCAGGCACGATGGCTCATGCCTGTAATCCCAGCACTTTGAGAGGCTGAGATGGGCGGATCATGAGGTCAGGAGATTGAGACCATCCTGGCTAACATGGTGAAACCCCAGCTCTACTAAAAATACAAAAAATTAGCCACGCGTGGTGGCGGCGCCTGTAGTCCCAGCTACTCGAGAGGCTGAGGCAGAAGAATGGTGTGAACCCGCGAGGCGGAGCTTGCAGTGAGCTGAGGTCATGCCACCGCACTCCAGCCTGGGTGACAGAGCGAGACTCCGTCTCAGAAAAAAAAAAAAAAAAGATTAAAAAAAATGTATTTAGAGCTGGTTGTTAAACATTTACCAGCACACCACTGTATAGAGTACCCAATAAAAGTCGGAAACTTCTTATCCTTGTTAATTTAATTGGTTAAATAGGGCAGGCCCAAACTTCTAGAAAGATAGTGCAGAGGCATGGAAGGAAGGCTAAGGAAGAAGACAGCTTAGTAAGTGCCAGGCACTGGTCCAAACCATTTCACCACCTTTTCAGGAATGAGGAAATAAGCTCAGAGAGGTAATGGGAGTCACTCAAAACCACACATCAGGCCAGCTACTGAGCTAACATTTGGACCCAATGTCTTAGCTCTTCTCACAGCAAAAGGAGAGGTTTTCTTTTTAAAACTAGAGATAGGTCTCACTATGTTGCCCAGGTTGTTCTCAAACTGCTGGGCTTAAGTGATCCTCCCATCTTGGCGTCCTAAAGTGCTGGGATTACAGGCATGAGCCACCGTGCCCAGCCAGAGAGGTTCTTTACAGTCACATGTCCCTTTCTTTCCTTCCTTTCCTTCCTTTCCTTCCTTTCCTTCCTTCCCTTCCTTCCCTTCCTTCCTTTTTTCTTTTTCTTTTCTTTCTCTCTCTCTCTCCCCTTCCTCCCTCCCTCTCTCTCTCTCTCTCTTTCAATGCAGTCTCACGCTGTCACCCAGAATGGAGTGCAATGGCACGATCTCAGCTCACTGGCAGATCTCAACTCCTGACCTCAGGAGATCCACCCGCAAATCAGCCTCCCAAAATGCTGGGATTACAGGCATGAGCCACTGTGCCTGGCCAGAGAGGTTCTTTAGAGCCACGTGTCCCTTTCTTGCACAGGGCCTAACACAGGGTTCTGAACTTCAGGAATAAACGGGGGCTCAGGAGGAGTAGGCAGGAGGGGGGCTGGCAAAGGACCTAGAAGTTCCCATCCTGGGCTCTTGATCTCTTGCAGTAACTTCACAGCCTGAGGCAGAAGCCTAAATGAATGAGAAGCAGGACAGAATGTTCCAGCAGCCACCAACTAGAGCAGAGACACAAATATTTACTAAGCCTAGGGGCCTCCCCAACATGCTGGCAGAGTTGGAGGGAACAAGTGTTTGGGGCCTCTCTGTAAGGGCAGGGAATACATTGCAGGGAGAAGCCCCATGGAGAGGTCTCCCCTGACTCCAGCCTCTCCGTCACATTGGTATATGAGTCCCTCATACCCTCAAGTATGTAAAGCCAGTCACAAAGCACCTTCTCAGCCATGGGCAGTGTGGGGAGCTGATCTCCATCTTATAAGTAAGGAAACTGAGGCCCACAGAGGGAAGATAACATACCCAAAGCCAGAGGGCTGGGAAATGCGAGAGTCTGCAGTGCAAGGCTGGACTGGAAATGCTGCCCCCAATACCAGTAGTCTCCAATCCTGCATCTGCCCACCACACCCCCTCCCCAGGAACTTCTCTTGACCCTGGCTGGCCTCCTCCCTGACTGACCCCCAGACCCTCTTCTTTGGCGAGTCTTTTGCACACTTACTTCCTGCAGCTCCCGGGCTGTTCTCTTCCCAGGTTAACCTCCCCTTTCTTCTTTTTTTTGAGACAAGATCGCACTCTGTCACCCAGGCAGCAGTGCAGTGGCATGATCACAGCTCATTACAGCCTCAACCTCCAGGGCCCAAGAAATCCTACCATGTCAGCCTCTCAGGTAGCTGGGACCACAGGCACGTGCCACATTTTTTATTTTTGGTGGAGATGGTGGTCTCACTATATTGCCCAAACCGGTCTGAAACAATCCTCTTCCCCAGCCTCCCAAAGCTCTGGGATTACAGGTGAGTGCCATCCCACCCAGCCCCTCCCCTTTCTTCCTATTTCCCAGCTCAGAGAAGCTTTCTCACCTCACACCTCTCTCTCTAAATCGTGCCCCTCCTCCCTCATCTAGCTGAGGCCTGGCCTCTCATCTAGGAAGCCCTCTTGGACTGCTCCCACTCACAGGGCTCTTGGGCTCTCAAGATTGCATGAAGTATGTTCATATTGTACTGTCCATTAAAAAAAAAAAGCGCAAGAGGGACTAGCACACAGCGGTTTGGGTCCTAGTTGCAGCTGTCACCAACTTACTAGGGTGACCTCAGGCTCCCCTACTCTCTCTGAGCCTCAGCTCCCTCATACCTCACCAGGGAATGGAGAGTCTAGATGAGAAAACCCTGTAAGTGAGCACAGGTCACAGCTGTTGGGGTTTTTGCTGGCATCAGCATTGCACCCTCTAGATCCCTTCCCATCCATTACCATCTGGCCCACACTGCCTTGTTCTTGTTCTCCCCTAGGGGTGGGGGGCCCGTGTCTGGGTGGAGAGCCCAGCTCCAGGAGGTGCTGTGTGTGCAGGGAGCCCTGCTGTTCCCCACTGGCCCCAGTGAGCCAGGCCTTGGCTTGGGGCGGAAAGAGCCCAGGACTGGCAAGCGCTGCCCTAAGCGAGGAAGCCCAACCCCTAAGCAGTTCTGCTCTTCAGCCCTCTAGGGTGTTAACTTTGCCTAGCCAAGAGCAAACTCTCTCTCTCTCTCTGTGCCAGCAGTATTAGAAAGAGCCCCTGGGAAATGCTGTTTTTGTCCCCTGAGGCAGACTTTTGGGGAGTCCAAAGAAGGGCTCCTCATGGTACCGACTATCACAGAACAGGAGACAGGAGCAGGAGACGGGCTGGGAAGATGCGGCGACTTGGGGACCGGATAGGAGGGCCCTTGTCCTGAGGCTGCGTAGGCGTAGCAAGCTCCGGGATTTTACTTCGTTGGAATGTTCTTTTGCGCTACTTGGGGCTGTGACTGAGAGAGCTCGTGGGGGGCTCAGGCTCTTTCAGAGTCACCCGTGTGGCTCGGCCACTGCGCCAGATCTTGGAACATCTAAGGCAGAAACAGAACCAACACCCGCAAGCCTCCAACGGCCCCTGGGGCTCAATCCAGCTCTTGGGGTGGAGGGGTTGGGGGAGGTGCGGGGGCGGGCACGGTGGGGGGCGGGGCGGGGCCCTGCGGTAGCAGCTCCACCCCGCGCCCCTAGTCGAGTAAACAAGCCAGGGGCGGCGACTGGGGGCCGCTCCTGCAAGCCGGGGCGCCCGGTTACATCACGGTTCCCCCGAGACTCCCGCCCCAGCGGCTGGGTCCCTGAGGCCCGCGCTCGCCCGCTGCCTGTGTCCGAGGAGCAGAGAGCTGGCAAGGGCCCGCCAGGGCGGGAAGGCTCCCACGATTTTCACGGAGGCCCCTGGGACTTTGTTGCAATTGGGTTCAGCCAGAGCATGGGCTGAACGTGGACGCGCGGGAACCGCACCTCGGTTTCCCCATTTGTGAAACCTGGAGGCTGTATTAGGATTCTGTGCCTCCTATTAGGATTCAGCTGGGGGAAGGAGAGCGGCAGCCAGGGCCAGGGCCAGCCCCAGGCGGGCTGTGACCGGGCTTTCCACGTTAGGGTTTTGGTGGGTGCCCGTACGGCCACGGCCCCAGAATGCATGGAGACAACTCTCTGGGCCAAGGCACAGCAGGACGACCTTGTATCCTAGCATCCTCCTGTCCCCACTTGCTGCTGGACACGGACCCTCTAGGTAAAATTCAACAATAGTTCTTGCCAGCCACCCTCACGGAGGGTTTGTGCCAGTGCTTTGGAAAAGATGTTGGATTGCCCAATTAGGCGGGAGGGAGATTTCTGCTCAACATCAATAACTCGATCCACCTCGGAGCCTGAGCCACTGGCCTGGAGGAGGCTGCCGGGGAGGCAGGGGTCGTGAGCACCCAGCTTCGGAGACACTGAAGCAGAGTACGGGCCAGGCACGGGGAAGAAGGTGGCAGAGGGCATGCTTGGCAGCATCTCCAGGAGCTGTCCTGCCCTGGGGTCCATGATTTAATGATTCTGCACCTACACCGTCTGATAAGGTAGCTGCTATGACTGTTGAGTACTTGAAATGTGTGGGAACCACTAGGAGCCCTAGAGTTGGCATAAACATTATTTTAAGCTGAAGACATTTGAGATTCAACAGATGCAGAGAAAAGCCTCCTAGGAGCTTCCTTTATCTGACAAAAAACAGTAACTTCTGGGAAGTAAGGCTACCATAAACTCTCTCATAGGGGGAGTTTCATGGCCCCAAGAAGACAGAGAGACCACTCATACCTGTATAGACAAATATTTTCACAAACTTTATCACCTTAAAACCCATTTGTCTTTCCTAAAGAAACTTATTTGTTTTTCCCATAGAAGCTCTTTCTTTCCCCTCCCTTTTCCCTACTAAATTAGGTATATAAGCCTTCAACTCTATTTAACCAGCCAGCTACGTCCTTTGTTGGTATGGTATGCAGACATAATAAACTTCTTCTCCTGTTAATCTGTCTTTTGTCAGTTTAATTCAAAAACTCCAATCACAGAATAAAAGAGTGTAGAGGAAAACTTTTTTCCTCTCCTGCAGGGGCTAGTATGTATTGATATGGGTGGTAAGTGTAATGTATACACAGGGTTTAGGAGACTTAGCATGAAACAGAAGAATGTGACATATCTTAATAATTTTGTATATGATTACATATTGAGATGGTAACATAGGGTTCCATTAGATAAATTGGGTTCTCTTAAATATATTGCTAAAATTGATTTCATCTGTTTCTCCTTACTGTCTGCTAGAAAATTTCAGATAACATATGTGGCTCATGTTTTATTTCCATTGAATAGCACTGCTAAATGTCAGGTGACCTTGTATCTTTGGGTTGGCTTTTCCCAAGCAACACCACCACATCTCTATTAACTGAATGCTCTTGTGTCAAGTCCTGAGCAGCGTGGGCAGTGGGGAGTGGAAGAGGAGGGGGCACAGTGCCAGCCCTCGGGAAGCTGCCAAGCACCTCTTGGCTTCCAACTTGGTCTGGCCACATCCTCCTGCAGTCCTGCTTCCCCTCCTCCACAGGACAGTCAGGCCAGCAGAAACCTGGGCAGAGGGTTCTGGGGCTGGCCAGGGCTCTGAGAACTCAAGGAGGGAGCTCCATGTTGGCCAAGGATTCAGAAGACAGTGTGGCCAGCAGCCAGGAACTATGACTGCACCGAGTGCTGTTCCCATGCCCAGGACCACAGATGTGTCCCGGGCCTCACTGCCCAGCACCTCCTGGCTTAGTGGCCACAGAGTCCTCTTCCTGCTCTGCCAAGCACCATCTGGCTGTGGTGGAACAGGCTCCCCTGCTCTCCCATCCTCTCTGCCATCTCCCATTCCCCAGGCCTTGCTGGATTAAAACATTTTCCTGATAGTCATTCAGGGATATAGGCTGAGGTCTAAGAAACAAAGCTACCCTGAGGCCCCTGAAAAAATAAAACAAAATAACAAACTTTAGCTGGTATTTCTGATAAACAGCCCACACTTGGCAATTTAGAGGGATGGTCTGGGTTGGTGTGACCCAGGTTTAACCCCTGCAGCTGATATGAATGTGACAGCTTTACAGTCCTGTAAAGCTAACCAGACCTGTACATAGTTAAACAACCTTATCTAACATTCCTCTTCTCCTATATAAACTTGCTCATAACAGCCAGCACTCTTATCATGCTTATTGTGTGCTAGGCCCTGCTTTGGGATCTTACAGGTTTGTTTTGTTTTGTTTTGTTTTGTTTTGAGACGGAGTCTTGCTCTGTCCCCCAGGCTGGAGTGCAGTGGCGCGATCTCAGCTCACTGCAAGCTCTACCTCCCAGGTTCACGCCATTCTCCTGCCTCAGCCTCCCGAGTAGCTGGGACTACAGGCGCCTGCCACCACGCCCGGCTAATTTTTTGTATTTTTAGTAGAGACGGGGTTTCACCATGTTAGCCAGGATGGTCTCAATCTCCTGACCTCGTGATCCGCCCTCCTTGGCCTCCCAAAGTGCTGGGATTACAGGCATGAGCCACCGCGCCTGGCTGGATCTTACACGTATTAATTCATTTAAGGCTGGGTGCAGTGGCTCACGTCTGTAATCCCAGCTACTCGGGAGGCTGAGATGGAAGAATTGCTTGAGCCCAGGAGTTTGAGACCAGCCTGGGCAACATAGTGAGACCCTGTCTCTACAAAACATGAAACATTTAGCTGGGTGTGGTTGCATGCACCTGTAATCCCAGCTACTTGGGAGGCTGAGGTGGGAGGATCATTTGAGGTTGGGAGTTTAAGACCAGCCTGGGCAACACAGCAAGACACTCCCCCTACAAAAATTAAAATTAATTCATGTAATTTGGATTAAATTGGATTTCACACACAACAAACCCGTGAAGTGAGTGCTATTATTACCTGCTATTCACAAGTGAGAAGCTGAGGCACAGAGAGGTTAAGTAAACTTGCTCAAGGTCACACAGCTACAAAGAGGCAAAACCAGGATTGCAACCCGGGCCATCTGGCTTAGTATTCGTGCTCCAAATCACTGCATGACATGGCTTCTCCCGCAATGCTGGAGGACTCGATTGTGTTTTGTTTTCCTAAACTTGTTCCCTTTTGTTTTCCTAAACTTGTTCCCAACTTATGATAAACCTGTGACAGGTGTTCATGATCCAAAATGTGTCTGAGTTTGGCTTTAACAAATTAAACATGAGATGGGAAAGTGACCAAATGCATGAGGAAGAAGAAAAAAATTCCAGAAGAATAAATCATTCTACCATCCTTTGTCCATGGTGTCTGTGTGGGTGGACAAGGGAATACTATGTAAGAATGGGTGCAGCTTGTTCAAAGATAAACTATAGCTGAAAGTTGCAGCCTGCATTGATAGTTGCCCCTAGTGTAGCAAGCTGCCTGAGAGGGCTCCAAAATGGAGACATATCTGATTTGCAGAGGCAGGGGAGGAGGGCTACATTGTCACAAATAAGAATAAAAGAACAGGCGTTTCAAACAGGGATGGGGGTGGGTAGAAACCCAAGAAGGCGTCAGCAAGCTGTGACCTGAGTGGGGTGTAGCAGCACAGGAAACAGCTCTGATGGGTTTTCAAACAAGGACGGCTACTGTTTAATCATCCCCATTGCTTGTGCTGAGCTGGGATGTCATTCTTCTCAATCTCCTGACCTTTGGTCAAAGGCTAACATCAACCCTGCTTTATGACCGTCAGTGCTGAGCCAGTCAGTGCTAAGGGGTGAGGGGGCATGAAGCCTGGAGAGGAGTGGGCCTGGAGGCCATGGGCACTGGGCAAGTTGCTGAGTGGGGAGTTGACCTGGAGAAACAAAGGCCCCTTTGCCATCCTCAGAGTCACTAGGGGTGCCGGGTTCCTGCCAGTCACAGGATGTCCAGCCAGAGTAGCATCTAGCTCCTGAAATCCAGTACATGCTCTCCTCCCAAGTCAGGTGTCCTGGCCCAGGGCTCTGTCTGCAGAGTGGTGCCTTTGGGTTGGCAGTGGCCCTGCGTGGATCCTCTGCTGAAAGCTAAGGACCTTGGGTCCCAGGCACAGGGCAGGCCCTGGGCTACTGCTCTAGACTTCCTGAGTCAGAGAAAGCCCTGCTGGGCCTCCCAAGGCCTCATCCTGACACCTGAGTCAGCCTCTTTCCTCTTTCTGAGCCACCCTCGTCTGACCTCCCCCGGCCAGCCTGCCTCTGCAAGTGGGGCCTCATAGGGACATTGTAATGGGGGAGCAGACTCCAGGTGTAGTTCATTTATTTATCCACCCTTTCCTGTTGTTTATATTGACCTGTATGCCAGATACATAGGTTTTCTTTTTCTTTTTTTTTTTTTTTTCATTGCACTCAGGCTGGAGTGCAACAGCATGATCTCAGCTCACTGCAACCTCCGCCTCCTGGGTTCAAGAGATTCCCCTGCTTCAGCCTCCCAAGTAGCTGGGATTGCAGGTGCCCGCTACCACGCCCAGCTAATTTTTGTATTTTTAGTAGAGAGGGGGTTTCACCATGTTAGTCAGGCTGGTCTTGATCTCCTGACCTCAGGTGATCCACCCACCTTGGCCTCCCAAAGTGCTGAGATTATAGGTATGAACCACTGCACCTGGCTGATACATAGGTTTTCTAACTTAGTCTTACAATATACCAAAACATAGGTTTTGTTTTTGTTTTTTTGAGACAGGGTCTTGCCCTGTCGCCCAGACTAGAGTGTAGTGGCATGATCACAGCTCTCTGTAGCCTTGACCTCCCAGGCTCAAGTGATCCTCCCACCTCAGCCTCCTGAACAGCTGGGACCACAGGTGTGTGCCACCACACTAGGTAATTTTTAAAATTTTTGTACAGATAGGGCCTCACTATATTGCCCAGGCTGATCTTGAACGCCTGGGTTCAAGGAGTCCTCCTGCCTCCCAAAGTGCTGGAATTATAGGCATGAACCACCACACCCGAATGCTATTTTTATTCTTATTTATTTCTTTCTTATTTATTTATTTATTTATTTATCTTGAGACGGAATCTCAGTCTGTCACCCAGGCTGGAGTACAGTGGCGCGATCTCAGCTCACTGCAACCTCTGCCTCCTGGGTTCACGCCATTCTCCTGCCTCAGCCTCCTGAGTAGCTGGGACAACAGGCACCCGCCATCACGTCCGGCTAATTTTTTTTTTTTTTTTTTTTAGTAAAGACGGGGTTTCAACGTGTTAGCCAGGATGGTCTCGATCTCCTGACCTCGTGATCCTCCCACCTTGGCCTCCCAAAGTGCTGGGATTACAGGCGTGAGCCACCGCTCACAGTATTTTTATTCTTAAATTACAGATGAGGAAACTGAGGGGCCCAGGGCAGCTGGGACACAAGTCCTGTCTGAATTGTGCTGGTCTTCCAGCTTGGTGGGGGTAGGATGGAGGCAGCCGGGGCTGGGGACTTGAAAGCAGAAGAGGGGATGAAGGGAACTGGGTAGGCTTGTGGACCACAGGCCCACATGGGAGCCACATCCTGGCAGGCGAGGGGATTGTGAAAGAGAAGGCAGGTGGGGTACAGGAGAAAGATGGGAAAACAGGGGCAGGGAGCAAGAGACCCTCCAGGCCTTGCAGATGCAGGAGTTGGGCAGGTAGAGGATAGATGGAGTGGGAGGGAGGTGGGTGCCCAACAGGGATCACTCTGCAGGGGAGGTCTCAGGCAGTAAGTGATGAAACTAATTTGAGTGGGGGTGGCCGATCCAATACCTCCTTTTCTGCGCTAAAGAGGAGGGAGGGGAACTAGCTGAGCAATCTGTGCATTCAGCCACCCCTGGGTGCTGTCCAGGGGCACTTGTCCCCAGAGAGGAAGGCCAGCTCTGTCCTTGGAGGTTGAGAGCAAGTAAGCAGACAAGCACTGTGCTAGTTGCGTTTCATTCAAGATCTTCCCTCCACACCCAGTAAGAAAGGCATGACACTAGGAGTTCAAAATCAGCCTGGGCAACAGAGCGAGACCTTGTCTCTACAAAAAAATTTTAAAAATTAGCCAGGTGTGGTGGCACATGCCTATAGTTTCAGCTACTTGAGAGGCTGAAGCGGGAGGATCACTTGAGCCCAGGAGTTCAAGGCTGCAGTAAGCCATGATGGCACCACCACACTCCAACATGGGTGACAGAATGAGACCCTGTCTCTAAAGAAAAAAAAAAGAAAAAGGCATGACAGCCCCATTTTAGAGGTGAGAAAACTGGGGCCAGCCATGTCCAATGACTTGCCTGAGGTCACAGAGTTAGGCTGGGGTGCAACCAGGATGCAAACTTGCCTTTGCTAGTCTGGTGAAAGAACTGGGTATAAATAGAAACCCCAAAGCAGTGGGTGCCAGGGACAGGACTGGAGGCTATGAGGGGAGCAGGGATGATTGAATACCCCCACCCCAATACTACCCCCAAGGCATCTGCTTATTCTGGACCCAGAAGGAGAGGCTGGGGGCATTTCTAGGTATCCTGTGGGTACCACAGAGGTTATGCACACTCTGGCATAGTAAGCCAGGCAGAGTGGTCTGAGGGAAGGGAGTGGGGATGGGGGAAGGGGTAGAAGAGAAGGTGGGGAAGGAAGTAGGAGGGGGGACTGAGGGGGAGATGGAGAAAGGGAGGAGGAAGGAGGGAAGGAAGGAGGGGCAGGGAGGGAGGGGAAGGGGAGGGAAGGAAGAAAGGAAGGGAAGGGGAGGGAGAGAGGAAGGGAAGGAGGGAAGTGGCGAGGGAGGGAGGGAAGGAAGGAAGGTTGGTTGCCGGCCAT
Source organism: Theropithecus gelada (assembly GCF_003255815.1). Lineage (NCBI taxonomy): Eukaryota > Metazoa > Chordata > Mammalia > Primates > Cercopithecidae > Theropithecus > Theropithecus gelada. The sequence continues at coordinate 50,892,348 of NC_037674.1, forward strand.
GGTTGCATGTGTGTGCCTGGCTGGTTCTGTGTCCCTCTGTGTGTGTGCACACGTGTGCTCACATGTGCATGTGTGCATGAGTGCAACAGTTTTTTCTCCTTGGTCCTCTAAGTTCCTGTGAGTCCTGCCAGGCCAGGAAGTCTCCATTTGGGGCATGGCATTGGGATCCCAGTCAACAGCCCTAGACTTGTCCACAGGCATTGGGGGTGGGTAGGAGGGTTGGAAAGGCAACGGGGAGGGGTAGGAGGGGTGAAGCCTTCAGGCTTGGGGTGGCTGGGAGGGACAGTGAATGCCCCAGGCGGGCCTATACTCTGGGGGGCTCTCTTGGTTATTCCAGGCCAGATAGTCCTCAACACACGTGTACTCCAGGCTGCACGGCCCAGCTGGGATCCTTCCCCATCCCTTAGGCTTACTTTCTCTAGAAGCACTGGGCATTGCTGTGCCCATTCTGCACTGGGTTCTTCATATTCACAGTCAGTTGATCTGCCTGATTATCCCATGATGTGGTTAATGGGTTATCCTCATTTTTTTTTTTAAAGAATATCACTGTATTTATTTTCCTACAGGTAATTTTTCTATGGCTTCAACATTTTCTCTTCAAATTAAAAGAAAAATTTCCCAAAGTTTAGAACTGGATCACTTGGCCCTTTCTCTTATCTCCTTCCAGTTCAAAATGCTTGCATCTCTTAATGGCCAACATCCTCTTGGATCTGCAGGTAGGCTCAACACATTCCAGCCTTAGCACAATCTTCTTTGTGGTCTTAGCCTTCTTCCGGAAAATTGGCTTTGTCTGTCCGCCACAGCCACTCTCCTTCCGATCATAGCGCCTCTTTCCCTGGGCATACAAGAAATCCTTGCCCTTCCTATACTGTGTCACTTTGTGAGGCTGATGCTTACCACACTTTTTACAGAAGGCGCTTCGGGTTTTAGGTACGTTGACCATCTTTGCAGCAGGGCTGTTTTGTCTATATGATGAAAACAAGAAACAGCGTCCAAGACCTTCACCTCGCACAGCTCTCCCCTAACAGGAAAGGGCCCCCCCCTTTTTTTTTTTTTTGAGACAGAGTCTCCCTCTGTTACCCAGGCTGGAGTGCAGTGGCATAATCTCAGCTCACTGCAACTCTACCTCCTGGCTTCAAGTGATTCTCCTGCCTTAGCCTCCAGAGTAGCTGGGACTACAGGCGTGCACCACCATGCCCGGCTAATTTTTGTATGTTTAGTAGACACGGGCACTCGCCATGTTGGCCAAGCTGGTCTTGAACTCCTACCTCAGGTAATCCACCCACCTTGGCCTCCCAAAGTGCTGGGATTACAGATGTGAGCCACCACGCCTGGCCATCCTCATTTTTTTTTTTTTTGAGACAGGATCTTACTCTGTTGCTCTAGCTGGTGTACAGTGGTGTGATCATGGCTCACTGCAGCCTTGACTTCCTGGGCTTAATGATCCTCCCATCTCAGTCTCCTGAGCTGGGACCACAGGCACATGCCACTACCATACCCAGCTAATTATTATCATTTTTTTGCCAGGGGGAGATGGGGTCTTGCTATGTTGCCTAGGCTGTCCTTGAACTCCTGGGCTCAAGCAATCCTCCCACCTCGGCCTCCCAAAGTGCTGGGATTACAGGCGAAAGCTACCTTGCCTGGCCTTATCCTCTTTTTTTTTTTGAGACGGAGTCTCGCTCTGTCACCCAGGCTGGAGCGCAGTGGCGCAATCTAGGCTCTCTGCAAGCTCTGCCTCCCGGGTTCACGCCATTCTCCTGCCTCAGCCTCCTGAATAGCTGGAACTACAGCCACCACACCCGGCTAATTTTTTGTATTTTTAGTAGAGATGGGTTTTCACTGTGTTAGCCAGGATGGTCTCGATCTCCTGACCTCATGATCTGCCCGCCTCGGCCTCCCAAAGTGCTAGGATTACAGGCGTGAGCCACCGCGCCCGCCCTCATTTTTTATATCTGTGTAAACTGAGCCCCAGAGAGATGAAGTGACTTGCCTAAGGCAGCACAGCTAAGAAGTAGCAGAAGCAGGATTTGAACCCAGGAAGACAGGGCACCAATCTCAGCTCCCAGCCCCTTCAGCACAGAGTGAGGGTCCCATGCCTTCTACTCCACCTCACCCTTCCAGCCTCAGGAGCACATTCACAAGTACAGGGAGGGCCCCTCTTCTGTTCTGTGAGGCCTGCATCAACTTGTCATGGGGTGGGAAGCCCAGCTCCCTGGTGGAATCACATCAGGTCATAGTGACAGAGTCCTGGCTCCCCAGGGACTGGCTCCCAGCCACAGCTCTGGGGGCTGGGATAGCACTCTATACCACTGAACCTGCAGCACAGGGCCAGCCAGTCATGGAGCCCCTGAAATCCATTGGTGCACTGGGGGCCAGAGGGCTTGCAGGAGTGGATGAGAGGTGGCTCAGCCTTGGGTAGGCCCTGGCTGAGAAATAAAGAGGCCGTTCATGAGCGCAGATGTGGTTCCGGTTGGCTGGGCCCCAGGGAGCCTGAGCAGGCCTTTCTTGTCTGAACCCAGATCTACTTCTTGGGTTCGTCAGCATTCCCTACCGCTGCCCTCAGCCCCGCAGCCTGGCCAAGCAGTGGGAGCAGCCTCTCAGGTTGCCCTGAATGCCTTCGCGGGCCTTTTGCCTTCAGGAGTTGCGTGCTGCACCTTCTGGAAACAAACAGGGACCATGATACCAGGCGGGGCTAGGCTGCCACTCCTGCCCTCCCCCTGGCTGCAGTCAGATGTCAGCGTGCAGCACTGGGGGTGTGGGTCACAGGAAGGCCCTGTGGGCCTCTGGAGGGTTCTGCTCAGGAGAAACATCATGGGCAAGGAGGACTGTGCAGAGGCCGCAGGTGCCCCTCCGATGGCCTGTTAGAGATGGGGAGCTGTGGAGGTTTCTGTGTCCCTTCCTTTTAACTGAACAACCCCGGCTGGACACAGTGGCTCACGCCTGTAATCCCAGTACTTTGGGAGGCCGAGGCAGGTGGATCACCTGAGATCAGGAGTTCGAGGCCAGCCTGACCAATATGGTGAAACCCTGTCTCTACTAAAAATACAAAAAACAATTAGCTGGGCATGGTGGTGGGCGCCTGTAGTCACAGCTACTTGGGAGGCTGAGACAGGAGAATATCTTGAACCTGGGAGACGGAGGTTGCAGTGAGCCAAGATCTCACCGCTGTACTCCAATCTGGGAGACAAAGTGAGACTCTCTCTCAAAAAAAAAAAAAAAAAATTGAACAACCCCTTTCCAGGACTTTTGTCCCCATTAGGAGTGTCCTGTTGTGTTCTCTGGCTACTGCCCCAGAATTAGGTTAGGAATGGGGACAGAACTGGGTCTGGGAGCTGGGATTAGAATGGGCTGGGATTGGGATGAAGATGGGCTAGTCTGGGCTGGGCACAGCTGGGGATGGGGGTGGCAGGCTTGAAAGCAGAGGGTTTTACTGGAACCACTGTCTATCCCCTGCCCCCTCTGCATTGAGCCTGTCAACCTGAATGATGAGATTCAGGCAACATGATTAAATACTGAGTTTATTGGAGTGCAAAGTTTGACGAGGGCATAGGCTCCAAAAAAATGGGGTCCAAGGTGCTCTGAAGTGAAGAGATTTGAGGGTCATTTATATAGGCAAGGATGTAAACAGGATTACATCATTTTTCACACATAGTTACAGCAATTGATTGCTTATAGGCAGTGTTTCTTTTTTGGGAAAAGTATATTTGATATTCCACATTAAGGATATAATAGTCAAGGGGTCTTTCATCTCAGTCAAGGGGTCTTCTATCTCAGGGACATCTGGTCTAAGCCAGGAACAAGGAAGGAAATTAATTTATAACAAAAGGTCAGTAATTAAGAGGTCAAGCTCTGTGACAGTCTCCAAAGGCAATCTTCCTCAGAGCCTAGTAACTGTTATTTTCATTCTTGTTGTTTTGTTTGTTTTGCTTTGTTTTTGTTTTTGAGACAGGATCTTGCTCTGTCTCCCAGGCTGGGGTGCAGTGGCGCAATCACAGCTCACTGAAACCCTGACCTCCTGGGCTGGGCTGAAGCAGTCCTCCCACCTCAGCCTCCTGAGTAGCTGGAACTACAGGTCTGCATCACCACTCCTGGCTTCCCTCTCTTTCTTTTCTTTCTTTTCTTTCTTTTCTTTCTTTTCTTTCTTTCTTTCTTTCTTTCTTTCTTTCTTTCTTTCTTTCTTTCTCTTTCTCTCTTTCTTTTCTCTCTTTCTCTCTTTCTCTCTTTTCTTTCTTTCTCTTTCTTTCTTTCTTTCTTTAACTTTCTTTCTTTTCTTTCCTTCCTTCCTTCCTTCCTTCCTTCTTTCTTTCCCTCCCTCCCTCCCTCCCTCCCTGCCTCCCTCCTTCCTTCCTTCCTTCCTTCCTTCCTTCCTTCCTTCCTTCCTTCCTCCATTCCTCCCTTTTTCTTTCTCTCTTCCTTCCTTCCTTCCTTTCTGCCTGTCTTTTTCTTCTTCCTTTCCTTTCCCCCCC